>NC_134705.1:142808469-143062469 GCF_043290135.1 Rhipicephalus microplus
TTTTTGTGTCCCCGTTACAAGGAGCACACGTGTACCATCACGTCTTGGTCTTGTACTCGTGACACTAAGTGACCCACATTTACTGCGAGACAAAGCCAGAAACTTATCAATGCTGCCCGACATGGTTACGTCAGACGAGGGGCACCCGACTTTTTCATTAAAGCGTGGCGGCACTCGTAGGACACCGCCGGCGTTCATCGAGAGAAAGCTAGAAAAAGTACAGGGTCACAGCCACAGCCACTTCACCCTGGGCTCGCCACCAATCAACGCAGCAGGTCAATGATTGCCGGGACGTCGACTGGCTTACATGCTAGGCAACATATTAGCGTCATTCGATACTCTGCAGCCGTTCGTGAACACTGCGCAAGTTGCACGACAGAAAGACAGTGGATCGAAAGTCCCGTTCTTTGATAAAACCATAGCAATCATTGGCCTCTGGCCGTTGCGTAAGCGGTGTCGTTCTTCGCTACCACCAACCACCGTGCACGCTGTGTTTCAAAAGCTTCCCCGCTGGCGTACGTTACCACGGGCGAAGCTCTGACACAAGAAATTCTTATTTGTTTACCCCCTGTGACTCTGGAGATTGAATTCAGGTTAGACAGTGGCTTTAACAAGGCTGACATTGAAGGCTATTGATGACAAAATTGATGACAAAACACGCGAGCAGAGCTTTTCGTGCAGGTGGGTCCGCTTCCACGAAACGTAAATGGCTTCGCGCCGTAAGCAAAGTAGTGTAATAATCCTTGGCATAATCAGTGACCTATATCGGCTGCAGTGAATGGTTTTCCGAAGCCCACATTTGTTACTTTTGTGGGTTGAATTGTAGTCAACAGACTTGGGCTGCCTGTAACACGGCTGGAACAGCAGCTCATCGACAGAGGTGAAGCGCTGGTCATTGGTTCTTGCGTCTGAGGCCGCCGAATGCAGTGCAGAGAGACCAGACAGTGGCGCATCAGGCCGTGCCGTGGTAGTACCTTAATTGGGACGAGGGTGAAGCGAAAGACCGAAGCAGTTGCAGCTGCTGCGGCCAGCCAGGTCAAGAGCCAGGCCGTTCTGTTCTCTTCGTGGCTCGCGCATCATGAGAGCCGTGCGGCTCTCTTCTCCTTTTGCCACGTCTATGAACATACATACAGACTGCACGCACGCATGCATGCACGTATGTTACGTAAAGGCCTGTAAATTCACTGCTGAGTTGACTCACTCGGACCCATTCAGACTCGGCTGGAGCTCCGAGTCGGATTCCGAGTCATCCTAGGTGAGTATTGTTTTGGTGAGTTTTAAGTACGAGTCAGTCCCGGTGAGAAAAATTCAGGCGAGTCCAAGTAGCCCTGAGAGCAAAGTATAATTCGTGAGTGAGGGTGAGCAAGCTCCACATTTTGTGCCGAGCTATGATGCTACGTGGCGTTCCAGAAAAGGGGTTCCAAAATGTGAGGCGTGCATGCACTCGTAAATCATGCGGTATAAATTTTGGATAAGCTAATAACGCGGCAAGTAATCGTTTTCTGCCAATCAACTCCACCGAAACGTGGATTCGTCTCTTCATCTTAGCCGTGGCAGCTCGTCATTGCTTTGTGTTCTGAAAACACAGAGACATGTGTTGCACATGTCCACGCTTAGTACAGGCTGTGTGGCACGTCGAGTGTACACGTTTCTCACAAAAATCTCTCCAAAACATTAGACAGTACTGCAATGTGCATGAAGGCACAATAATTGAAAAATGCACATCTCAATAGGGTATCTAAGTAGCAAGGCAGCTCTAACGCGGTGTTCTATTGTCCCCTAAAAATATATGCTTGGTATTTATCGTGATTAGCTAAAATGTCACAGAATATATAAAAATATTCTTTTGTTGGAAATCTATAACATAGAGGCAGCTTACGAAGTGTGGCAAGAATTCATAAGGGCTATCTTCTCATACAGCGAGGGCCAGCGCACATATAGTGCGTTACGAACGAGCATAGCGTTGCTCTAATTGTTTTGACATGTCTAGTATTCTTTTCTCGTGTCTTGAAATGAATTCGCCTGAAATAAAAAAATACAACAATGTTCCTACAACATGCGCTTCATCTGCCAAAACTGTCATATGCTCCCCAAAATCGAAAATAACATATTTGACAGGGGAAGGCCGTACTTTTTTGGACTGAAGCCCTGTCATGTTTTCCTCCAAGCCTCTTTCGCCAAGCTGGGAACCGCCAGATGGGAAACTGTTTAGACCAATTATGCCGAAGAGTCGCCTTCTATTCTATCTTGAGCCGACCGTTACTGGTTCGTTAAAATGTAGTTCGCAGTAAATTTTTACTTCAACTACTGTTCTGGCTTAGCAGAATGCTCGCCTAAGAAGAAATTGCATATCTGCCGCTCTTGGCATGTGTAGCTCTGTTTCCGCGGTTATTATTATTTTTTCCTACTGCTCAGATTTTCGGTACTCAGAAACGGGTAAAGAATAACGCATAACTTCATACTTATATGCCTGAAGTGTTGATTTATTGCTTTACTTGTTGTGTAAGGAACTGAAAGCTTGATTATAATATTTAAAAACAGCCACTCGCCGAGGAAACTTAAATGCTCGTATAAATTTTGGAGTAAGTTTGCAGCCGTAACTGTATTTCTCTTTTCTTGAGTATATTTTATTTAAATGCACTAAAAAACTCTTAACTCCATGCGTTCAAAAGTGTTAGCATAAATTTGTAACTAATAATATGTGCGTGCGCCCGAATTCCTTGCCGTTCTCAGTTAACTATCGGGTACATGAGGAAGGAAGGAAAATCAGGGGAAAAGAACGGCAGGGAGGTTAACCAGCCTATAGGCAGCCGGTTTGCTACCCTGCGACTGGGAGAGGGATGGCGGAGATGAAAGATAGAGATGAGCACGACACTAAGGAAGGAAACTGCTGCTATGGTGCTTGTCGAGACGTTCGCTCCAGCCATAATCTTTGTTCAACGATTTTTCATCAATCCGAACCTCCCTTTTCCCCTCTGTCACAACTGATAGAACGTCTTGCACACAATAGAAAATTTTCGAAAAGCAAATTGTATCTGTGAGAACAAGAGTGATTTTATTCGTGTGACTTACAACTTTTCGGTTATGAACGTTCTTACTCACTTCGGAGTTTTACGAAACCTACTTTGCGTATTCATCGGGTCTGCGCTTAGAAAAGACGGCTGGCTTAGCTTACCTCGGCGTTGTGCTAGCCTCGCATGCTTTGCTAATATTGAAGAGCCTTTTGACCTGGCATTACTGCTGAAGGGCTTTTGTTCAGTGTGGGATTTCATGGGTACACAATTTTTTTCAACTGACAAACTATCTTTTCGATGACCTTATGTGATTTTAGGTTGTGGTGCTGTCAAATAGTTGACGGTCCCTTAAAAAGAACGCAACAACAACAAAAAGAGCCAGTCGTTGGAAAATCTGAGTACCTGTGGTTCTTTAACATTTACAGTCACGCTCGATATAATTTTCAACACGCTGGCTAAGGTCAAAGTGACCCCAAGCGTGAACGATGACACCGACAAACATTAAATTGGTCCGGAAAGTATCGCTGAGATGGCCTAATTTACCAGGTTTTTTTTTTCTGTTTTTCCTTGTTGATGTAAGTGCCAATTTGCAGTGTTGACGCCACTTTGAAGCCGTACAGCGTGTTTCAACTCATATTGAGCGCGGCTGCACCTAAATACAAACACATGGACTTCCATCGAAGCGCTACTGCTGCAGCCGCGACTTTCGCGTCTAGCAGCTGAGTACCGTTACCCTTGTACCAACGTGGCCGCTGGCTTTTCTGAAAATAAACGAACACTAGCTGACACACAGACGTATGCGAGAACGAGCGCACACAGAAATAGGAAGAGAACAGCTGACGCTAACCACAAAGTTCCCACATGCGTAGGAGCAGCCAGCCTTGACCAGTTCTAGCGCAGTCGAACACATTAGGTGGGAAATTGCACCTTTAAAAACGCATGAAAAAAAAGGGCCGTAAAATCACCCGTTCTAGTTAACGTCGAGCAATAGATGGATACTGTTGATTCCATGGCATATATTTCTGATATTTTGAACTCTTTTTTTTATTTCTGGACTCTTTCAGAAAGCACGTTCAGGCCTACTCTTTTTCGAGGTGGGATGATTATTAGGTTGTCTGTACACTCATTTCCTGTCGATGAGAATTTGTTTGTGGTAATTGCCTAAACATTACCTTACGAACACGAAAGTGTTTTACACCGGGGTCCACCATGGCTCCACTGGCTTGCTTCCGTCATGAAAGTTACGTTCAAAAGTATACCAAAGAACTGAAAAAAAAATAAACCGGAAGGCAAGCACTTGATTCCGCGGAATCGAACCAACAACCTCTCGATACCCAGCGCACGACACTAACTTCTTTATCACGGAGCGTACGTTGCCTGGCATGCTAATGGCAAGCCATTTACGTACAGCATACACCGTTTGGCAGCCCTCTGATCTTCGAAACTTTAGCGCTAAATGGCACATCAGGCTCGCTTTGGGCGCGTTCTAAAGGTCGTCACCTGCACGAAGCGCCGCCTCCACAGAGCGTGGGCTCTCCTGCGTACGCGCTCATGAGACTTGTATTCTCGGGATGACAAAAGTCAGTTCGCACGCTGCACAGCCGTGTTTATGATAGGAGCACGAAGCGAACACACGACGCAGGAATATTCGTGACAGTTATTCGCACTTCTCCTGTGCATACGTGTGGGCTCGTTTTGTGCGTGTTTCTTTCTGTTTTAACAGCGCGCTTTAGCTGTCGCGCTGTGACAATCGTAAGTTCCCGCTCGTCCTGTATGTGCTAATATCGTGCGCGCTTTCTGCTTGAAGGGCGCTGCAAGTTTCGAGCTACTTGCCGTTCTTTGCGTTACTTTCCAATTTGTTGCTGGGTCTCAAACAAGGCATAATGAACGCTCAACTATCTTTGTTAAGACACGTTTCACTTTCGTGTTATACCGATGTTTATATAGGAGAATCAGCCACCTTTTTATCGAAAAACTACGCATGCTGTTTTGTTGATTACGTGGCCTGAAACTGTGTCCTGCACACGTTGATGGCAAATAATGTCCATCGACCTGCTACGGTGTTTCAGTGGCTAAGGCAATCGGATCTTGCCCGAAAGTCATGGGATCAAATCTCGCCCATGGCCACCAAATTTTTTATGAAGGTGTAAATGCTTGAGGCTCATGAGGCTAAATTTAGGTGCACGTTAAATAACCCAGGTGAACAAAATTTCAGGAGCCCTCCACTACGGCGTCTCTCTAATCATATTTGAAACGTTAAACAATTATTGAAGGGCGATCAACAGGCTACGACTTTTTTTTAAGCCCTCCAAATTAGCTCGCGCATCTTTTGTACGCCTGACCGACCTCCTTCCACGCGCAGTGACGTCCACTCGGCGATCGGTGACGTTGACTTCATTACTCTTTGTTGAGACCCGGTTTAGACCAATCGACGAGCTGCGTGCTGCATCACGTCACCGATCGCCAAGCTGACGTCACTGCGCGTAAAAGGAGGTTAGTAAGGCGTGAGAAAGATGCCCTAGCTTTTTTTTTTTTTTTTTTTGGACGGTGTGAAAAAAGTTCAGAGCCTGTTGACTGGCCCTTTAAATAATGCTCTTGTTTCTGCATGTACGTGCTTCGAGTGCGTGCATTCGAATGTTGCGTTCCCGTGAGCCATAGCTCATCGGCTTTTTGTCCTTGTATCCGAGAGCTGTTTGTCTGAAATGAGATGCGGAATGAGAAATGAATGAAAGAAATAAAAAAATTGACAAAAGCTTCCTGCAGGACTCCACAAGTCTGCAAGCGCTCCTCCCGCACAAGTCGGTACAGCCAACGTGAATGAATTCCCAGAACATATTCGGAGAGGAAAATAAACTTTGCGGGAAGCTTTTACTGCTTCGCTGCTCTTCCCGTACTACAAATAATCCATATCATAATAACTACCGCCCATAACGTTGGGTCGCCATTGTGTTGATAGCTCGTCCAAAAACAATGGCATTTGAGAGCGATTAACACAAAGCGACGTGTTTCTTTTTTTTGTTGTTTTTTGCCATGCGAATATCCTTATGCGCCGCAAATTACAAACGCCGTGTCGACCACACCAACCAGCACAAAGAGGAATACAAAGCCCCCTCTTAACTATGCATTTTGCGGGCGTTGGGGCGTGGTGCTGTATAATGTCAAACTGCATACAACACTACTCAGTGAAGGCATGAATGAAGCTTTCACACACATGGGAAACAGGCATCAAGATGGCAAAATATTCAGGGCCTCGTTTGACGCGTGTTCGTACGGAGTGTCGCAAGTTGGTGGTTCGCCGTATGTCGGCTGTATCCGTAAACGTAGCACGCGAGTACGGGCTACAATCACTGTCAGCAACTTCGATGCTCTTTTAAGAGCACTCAATCGTATCTCAAAATTGCAAATAATATATATAAAAATTCTACGCTGCCATCAAAGAGTGCTAACGAGATGGCGCAAGAGCTTCTGGCGAATCGCACTAAGTTACAGTTTTTGCGCGGGTGGTTGTCAACGTGTTTCCACGCATAAACTGTCGCACTGCTCACTTTCTTTGCGATTATTCCAACACGACCGAGAAAAACATGCGCTGGCCATTAGTGTGAGGGGAAAACGTAGACAGTAGACTCGCGTTTGTAGAACGTCAACTCTAGTTGTCACGAAGCAGTTCGCGCTTTAGGGACGGGCTGCACACGACTTTCCTTCGTCTTCGAGACTTGAAAAACCCGCCGATAGCACACCTGATTCTCCGACAGAGAGTTCGCGTAAATTTACCACCTATGTCTTGAATTGCATAAGCCACCTATGGTTAACGACTACGAGTAATGGATAATGAAAGTGATAGGTTACGTACGCTCCAGATCAAGTTCAGGAACTTGAAATGTTCTTCTAGAACGGCCCTAGATTCAAGGAGAAGAAAAATCAGGAACCGTGGCTCGATTGATCTCACGATTTCGCTCGAGACTCCAAAAGCCAGACAACGCGTGATTTAAAAGTCTGAATTGGAATTCAAACTTTTCTTCTTGATATGATATCTTCGAAGACGCTATCACTATATGTAGAATTCTTGCTCTATAATCGGAAAAAAGTGGTTCTTCTATACCCACTAGGGCCCAGATATCTAAACGTCTGTGCTTTATATTCAGGGGACGCTAATACACTATGCTCGTTCTCAAATTAGCTTTTGTGCAGTCGCAATGTTTGACCTACTGTTGAGAAAGAAACAAAAGTAACAAAAAATTATGTCCATTCTGCTCCCGCTTAAGTGACTTTCGGCGTTTGCTTATTCGTTCCGCATTGGAGTGACCGTACATCACAACGCTCTTGTACAAAAAAAAAAGCAGATAAAAGGAATCTGGTAAACATCCGTAGCCTAACCGAAACAGTTCCAGCTCACAGACTTTCAATACGTGTCGGCCTCTGAACACATATTGTTTAAAAACTCTATTTCAAGTTTTAGGTTTAGCATAACAAATATATCTACTGACGTTTGATCTTTCGTCCTTAAGGACGTCGCTCTTATAGTTTCTTCTTTACGGTAGCTCTGATGGTAGTACAATCGATCACTCAATATTGAACTGGAAAAAAATGCAATTAGAAGGATGTATTGTATTAGTCAATATACTTCTATATACTTTCCAATGAACTTCGGTGAGCAAGTTGGCTTTACAACACTGCTCTACGATATCTCACGGGAAGTGGCTTCACGAAACTGTGCAGGGATCACAAGCTAGAACATATTGTAGCGTACTATTAGTTGCCAATCCTCATTCACCAAGAGTTTTCGTGGTGAAATGTTAAATGCATCTTCACTGTACAGGTAGGACGAGTGGAACGAAGGAAAGCACATCTTGCTGGATTTTACGTGGATGTGTTAGTTTGTTGCTGTCCTTACCAAAAACTTTCGTTAAAGCAATTGTTATTAGAGCTTTGACAAAATGGAAGTTTACGGAAGCATTTTAGCTTGTCACCTCATTTCAGTGTAATAATGCAGTATTGCCGATCAATGTTCACACATTTTGTCAATATAGCTGGACCATCGGTAACAGTTACTGTGTTTGCAACGTGTGGGGTGCAAAAGGTAATTAGCAGGAGAGAGAATAATATGAGAGAAAGGCGGGGAGGTTAACCGGAAATTGGAGCATCCGGTTCGCTACCCTGCGCTAAGGGAAGGGAGAATAGGGTATAAAGATGGGAAAGAAAACGAAGAGCAAAATAACCGCGCGAAAAAGAAAAAAAAAGTGAGTTGGCGTGCTATAGTCCATTCAACAGGTCGCTACCACTCAAAAAGTTGAATAAGGCCTTCACTGATTTTCTGTGCGAAGACAGACTATGTCGCTTTTCAAGCACTCACTGTTCTGACAAGGGTCTGTCGTCAAGGAGAGCTAACACAGCAGCTAGCTATCGTCTTTACACTCTGTAACGAGGGCAGTGACAGCGAACGTGCCCTATCATTTCATCGCTGCCACAATGATTGTAAGCAGCACTGTCTTCCATGCCGATTCGGAAGGTGAAAACTCTGATGAAAGCGACACCAAGCCACAGTCGACAAAGCACCGTTGTCTCAAGTCGAGAGATTCCGGACAGAGGCTGAAGTCGACGAGATGTGTCCAGCCTATGCAGTCACGTGTGCCGTAAGCACTCATGGTTCCACGAGGATTTCGCTTCTTCATTAGTGATCTTTCACATTTTCATTGTAGCATCAGTCCTTGAAAATGGAATGGATTCTTCTTCACCATCTTCGTGTGCTGATCGAGCAGCTGCATCGGCATGTTCGTGGCCCAATATGCCGCAGTGACTTGGAAGTCATTGAAACGTGATTTTGTGTCCTTCGTCGAAGAGGTGGTGAAGTAACTTTCTAATTTCCAACACTAGTTGTTCATGAGGTTCCCAGCGAAAGGCAAACACCAAACACTGAAGTGCTGCCTCGGAGTCCATGAACATGCCCCATTTCTTGGCTTCTTGGTGTTTTATTACTTTAACTGTGCTGCGTAGAGCAGCAAGTTCCGCAGCTGTCGATGACGTCTGGTGGGATAACCGAATCTTCGTCGTTGTCGCTGTTGCAGCAAAGATTACCGAACCAGCAGGCCCATCTAACTTAGTAGAAGCGTCAGTATATAGATGGTTATGCTCACTGTACTTTTCATACAACAAGATAAGAGAGAGCTGCTTTAGCACTGGAGGAGAGAGCCGGGCTTTTGACCGTATACCTGGAACCACGAGTTCAACATGTGGATGAGTCATGCACCATGGGGGAGTTGCGATTCTGGACGGAGTTGTATATCCTGTGGGTATACGTGTTCGATATGTCAAGACTGTCTTGCGAAAGGAGGCACGAGGTAGGTCTTCTACCTGAGGTCTTGTCACGCCAGGTGACCAGACGCAGATGTCGTCAGCGTACATAGATAGCTCGACCATACTCGGTAGTCGTACCACGAGACCAATGATAACGAGGTTGAAGAGGGTTAGACTCAAGGCGCCATCTTGTGGAACTCCAGAAACAAGGGTCTTAGGAGGTTGGACCATCTGCAGTGTTCACAAACAAGGTCCTCCCTTGTAAATAACTGCGTGTCCAACAACACAGTTTTCCACCTAGGCCCACTGACTCAACGGCTTCGAAAAGCAGAAAGTTTCTGAGGTAATTAGCAGATTAGAATTAAACTTAACTTCATTGAATGAATAACTTTACGGTGATCACTATTGAAATGCCAGAGGCTGACGCAACATCAACGGTCTACTCACACTTCATCATCTCTTTAACACGAACTACATTCTTTATTAAACCACTTCTTTTTCTGCATTCTCCCGGCCCACCGAAGTTGTCACTCTCTCTATTGTGGGTAAAATTTTCGCACAGGCCTGGCAATCTTCCCATTTTGAGTCTGCACTCGGTATGATCGTACCAGTCCGTCAAGTCCAGAATACACCTTCATCATTTTTCTGAGTGGCCAGACACAACGTGAAGCAATAGGTTCCTCGACGATCATTGTGTCGTCCACCTTTAAGCCTTTATCTGTCGCTGACAATAACGACAGCCAAGAAAGCTGGTACTAACTCCTCTACAAAGTGCCTCTCTCTTAGTTTGATTTAAAACGTTTGAAAGATAAGACAAGTAACCGCATACAAAGGAGACTTCGAAAGACTCTGTTGTCAATCGATATGGCTGATTCGTGCGTTAGCCGAATGATGTTATTCTATTAAAATTGTCTAATCGCACTTTTCTTGTGGAGGGCTTGGGAGAAATTTACCAATGCCCAAGGCTTTCTTTCAAGGTATTTCTGTGGAGGATAATGTTATTGAAGTCTCCCGAGTACACACCATGGGCCAGCATATATACATCGACCATCCCAACCATATCCCCTCCATTTTCAAACTCTTTCAATAACTTTCGCTCAAGTTGTGGTTGCCCCTGTAAAGTAATTCAGCCTCTGGTAGATTTCGTATTCTGCAAAAATGGGGGGCCCCAACGTCCACTGTAATCAAAAAGAAGTATGCCGTTGACTTCAAAGTAAATAAAAGGAAATGTTCGACTTAGATGGAATAACAACAAAACCACTCTTTCCTTGCCACATAAGCGAGTAATATTCCTCGAAACGAGGGACTTATACCTAAGCATCCCCTGAGAGTGCACCTCCCTACACAGCGCAAGAGTGCTTACAGCGGAAAAAGAGGACTAAGCCCTCAAAGTAGATCGCGGCCGCAGGGACCGAGATTTTCTCGTCAGCGCCCGCTTTTCGGACAGGAATAACCTCTCTGAAAGAAGTGACGACGTCTGTCGGAACAAGCACAGACGACTAGACAACGCAATTTCATTTCCATTACCTACAATCTGGGCGCACAGTCGGGACCTGTCGTAGCCAGGTGGCCGCTCTCATTGTGCTTTGCCCGAATGACCGATATTAGGAAGGATGAATGGTAGCTAGAAATGCGTGGCTACACAATGTCCATGGGCTTGGACAATGTCCAGGCATGCCGTCGCATGCTGAGACGACATTTCCATGGGTGTTCAAGCAAGCACGCAAGAAGAGGTGGGAGACTAGGGCTGTGTAATACCACTGCCGACTTTTTACATAGATGTACCCCCTGCGGCCAAATCTGAACGACGTGTTTTATTTTTCTTGTTGTTCTCGTTGTTCTCGTCGTCGTTCTTGCGGCTTAGCTTTGGAAAGCAGGTGTTGGCATTGGTAAGGATGCCGAGTTCAAGTTTAAATGGAGGTTCCTACAAGTACGTTCTTGCTCTGTGACTTCATTGCTGTGCGAAGGAAACATTATGTAACTGTTGAACAACTGCCGTCGGCCTTTGCGTTAGTATGAACAGCGTCCAGCTGGCAAAGCTTCAGACAGACTTTCGACGAACTTGTTTCCACAACACTGATGCCGGGAACTTTATTTCTACAAATGGCATTATCTGTGTTTTTTTTTTCGTTTGTGGATTTGTGAAGTTCGCGGTATTTTTGAAAAAGAAACGCTATCTGATTGAGCCAGTGGGTAGATTATGTAGAGACGACTTGATTACCTTAGTCACGATCCCCTCACAGTGCACGCTGATGTCACTTTCTTCCTCGCCTGCGTCACTCGCTGCAGCACCTGCAGCTGCCGCCTCGTCCGTTCGTCCGCAACACCTGCCGCTATCCACCGGTCACTCCACTATTGTGACCGCCGCTCGCTGCACTGCCAACTCGTCGGTCCGAAACAATTCGAAAGCTCTCGAAGACGATCCTGCTCAGAGTGCGTTGCCGTGCGCGTCGGCAACGTCGTGATCCTCGCGCTGTACCTCGCTCCCAACCTGCCGAAGGAAGAAATACAGCGCTGTTTGGAGGAGACGTTGACTGATCGCAGCGAGGCGTGTCGACCCACGCCTCTTAAAATGTGAACAGTATCGCCGCGCGAAGACGCAATTTCTTGGCCGCTCTGGCGTTTTCGTTTTCCAAGTGTGAACGTGCCGTTAGTCGCGGGGCCTTCAACGTTAACGTCAGCGGAGGAGGAGGAGAATTGCTTGGCGATTACATGCGCGGCGTGTACTGGCTCAAGTGTGTGTCGGCGGCGGAACGGAAACTACTCACACGAAAGGAGTGCTTGCATCAATCTGGTCTTTGCCAACTTCGACGTCGCGGGTCCGCAGGAACCTCTCAGCGTGCGCCTCACCGATTACAAAACCGTGGTAGTGAAGGCGAAACGCGCGCCAGCTCCGGTCGAGTGCCCGTGTTTAGACTCGGAGAAGAAACGACGACTATACGAAGTCTTGCCAAACGCTTTAACGAAACTTACATGAAACCCAACCCGCCTGCTGTGCCTTCGCGTTTGAAACAAACGTGTACTGGAGTCAACGCTACACCGAGTTTCGATTCGGACCATTCTTCCAGCGTATACGAGTCGGCGCCCGTTTCAAAGGGGTCAACGGCATGCGCACCGCTGCTTTTTCGCATCCCATCAAGGTTTCCTTCGGAGTGATGGTCCATAATTTTTTGTGCCTTTTCAAAGCATCACATCAACCCCGACGCCGCGGGACACCGACGCTCAAATTTCGTGTCTTGCCAGGAATCGAAGGCTAATTATATAATCACTGCCGCGGCTCTCCATCACAGAAGCATCATGTGCGATTTTGTGTGCCACCAAATTATAGGGCTCGGGACTTTTCAGCCACATTGGGTTATTTACGTACACCTAAACACGCGGGCTTCTAACATTATTTGTCACCCTAAAAATGGAGCTGAAAGAAATCCTGCGACCTTTGGGTCAGCAGTTGAACACCGTAAACTCTTCACCACCGTGACGGGTGAAGCAAAATCTCTGAAACACTCCCGTTCATACTTGCCTCTGGTGCGTATACACGCAGTGAAGAAAAATATTCAACATTATCGCAATGCGTCATTCCACCTTTGTTCATCTCCGCATGACTTTTTTTTCTTTCTAAATCCTATATATTGTCGTGTTGCCGTCAATTTCGTTGTTATTTTTTTACATTTCTATCTACATAGCAGCTCGGCTGAAAATTACTTACTCTGCACCAGCGTACACACGCAAAAGGACAGGCAGTATTCGACTTGCGCACAGCGCCCGCTGCAAAAACAACGCGCATACCAGCTCTTCCGGGTACAAGAAATCTGCGTGACTAAAACGATGCGTGGTACAGCAGGTGTTTGTTTATCTCCTCTTAGCGGCGCGAGTGAACAGGGCCCTTGGGACGCTAGTGGCGAGCGAGTCTCTCCCTTTATTTCTCCCGCAGCACGCATGCATTAGAATACCGAACAAGCCACCGAGGCCTCGTTCTCTTCTTTTTTTTTTAGCGCTTTTAGATGCGGAAGCATCTTATACTCGCGCCTTGTAGTGCGCCGTCCGCGCCGTCCGCACCGCTTCTCGAACATTCGACAGCTGACGCGCGCGCATGCGCCGTCGCGTCGTCGCCCACTCTTCCACCATCTGTGCATCCCTTCCTCCTCTACACACCGCGCGTGCTTCACTCCTCCACCATCTGTGCACCCTTCCTCCTCTACACACCGCGTTCGACATCTACAATTCTCCTGATTCTCCAGTGGACGCGCATGTGGCGTCGCGCTTCGAGAACATTCAACAGCTGACAGTGCATGCGCCGTCGAGCTGTATATATACTCAAGGTCGGCGCTCGCTCGCTCAGTTGCCGCTCGTCGGTTGGTTTGTACGGCGCGTCGACGTCCAAGGTCGCGGTGAAATGAATTCCAACGAATCCACAAACACAATGATCGACGTCCCTTCGACCAGCGCCGCCCTTTCGAATACGTGTGTACGTGTTCACTCATTTAACACCCCCTCCTACAACCACGTTAACCAATTTAGCCATCGACCCAAGTAAGTCGCAATTTAACACCCCATTTCACAACCACGTTAACCAATTTAGCAATCGACCCAAGTAAGTCGCACTTTAACACCCCGTTAACCAATTATATGCTCCGCATCCTCCTCAGTGTTCCCCCGAGGGAAGCTGCGGGCAATTTTTTTCTTTTGCGACACATCGACAAGTTGGTTTTATTCAGCTGCACTGGCTTTATACACTGTTACTTCACTTTACCAGAGTGAATCACAATTTCACAGCAAAGAAGTGCCGGCGAGCTATTCTGAAACTTTATTATCTGCTTTTTCTTTTCTCGTTTGCTCAGACCTTGCTGCAAAAAATATTTTCTGTATTTGCTCGTTATTATACACACAAATTAAATGTTATTAGGAATTGAGAAAAGTATTTCTGCGCAAGTGAGCTTGAAAAGACGGGATAGCGATTCGGACGTAGGATTTGGCGCTACTTCTCGCATGAGGTTGTGATTTTTTTTTCTGCCAGCTGTGAGGAACTAAACACGCACCCACACAGGCACACACAAATACATACAGACACACACACAAGCATTGCCAAAGGAACCATGTTAAGGAAAAAAGAACGCCTCACGGTAAGAGGAGAATTCGCTCGCCTGCTGAGATATATCGCACATTCGTTCGAGACAAATGAGACCTTTTTGTGACAGTTCAGCCTCTCTCGGTTTCGCACAAACCTATCACTTCTCCCAGCTGCCGCATGGGTTACAGAAACACAATAACTTACAGCGTTTTCAGTGAGCGTGATCCCTCGAAATGCTTACAGCCCGTTAAAACAAATACTTTTTCCAGCGTCGTCTATAACACACGTTCTACCAAGTGTGTTGCCGTCTTTCGCAAAAGAAAAACAAAGAGCAGGGCTATGGCCGCGCTCTTTCTCATCTTTATTTTTTCTTTTCGTGTATACCTTGCGTGTATGATGTATGACCGCTTCATTGCGTATGTCGTTGCCGCGTACGTCTTGGCATAAATGCCGTAGTCTAGACATACGCGGAAATTTAGTTTGGCAGATACGGATGCAGATATTGAGAAGTGTTGTTATAAAACGAGATAAGAGACGACGTCCTGTAAGCATAGGCGAATGTGCTGTACTTTCCTAGGCAAAAAAAAAAAACGAAAAAATTTCGACATATCTCACGTACCTTGGGAATGAATGTTATGCGAAGCATTTGGAGGTGAGGTGACTGTGTTGTATTTTTCTTATTGAGCGAAACGTGTGTACGAGTGTTGTACGCAGAGACTTATGTTAAACTGTTGCATGTTTAGGGTTGCGTAACGATTCCAGCTGCAACATTTATTTATTTATTTATTTATTTATTTATTTATTTATTTATTTATTTATTTATTTATTTATTTATTTATTTATTAGAATACCCTCAGGGCCCGTAGGGCATTACAGGGGGGGTGGGTACAACATATATAACACACAAGAAAAAAAGACAAAATAAAGAAACAAGTATCAGATGCGCAAATCAGGAAGGCAACATAAGTCAACTAAAAATGTATAAGAATTCAAGCACATACAAGACAAAGATAGATAATGAAAACTGCGTATAGTTACAAGCATTGCTTAGAAATTGCAGTCTTGAATAACAAAGGGTCTGTTATTGATACAACGGAAGAGGGAAGGTGGATACATTCATGTGTATTAGGAGCACCAGAAGTGGTAAGCCGACATATTGCGCTTGTGCCAGCGATGATAGCGGCCCAAGACACAGCTAGATTAATGGCGTTCAGTGGATGGCGTTTGACTACAGCTGTCGTTAACCCGACGTGGCGGCTGAATGATGGAAGTGTCGGCTGTTTATAATGTAGTGCCACGCCAGTCTTGGCCAGCTGCCGCACTGATAAAGAAGTGAGCCGCGTGGCTTTTGATGCGCGAGCCACAAGGAATTTAAGCACGGCTGAGTTCCTGGCCTGGCTAGACACTACAGCGGCGACTCCACCTACGCCTGCGTCTAGAATAAAGCTGCGACCTCGGCACGAACCGGTCGCCACCGTCTCGTCCCTCCTTCCGTGATCAAGAACTTACATAATCAAGAACAAAGTTTCAAGTAGGGTCAGCGGTGAGCAAGAGATTCCTTCGAAAACAATGAAAACAGGAGCCCGCAAGTCTGTACTCTATTTTTCGTAAGCCCGAGGAGAGAAATTCCAGCGCCCGCATTAGCGCATGACCCGAGGGTGACAATATAAAAGACGCTCTCGTACATCCTCTCTTCCTTCTTCGAGCATTCGCTGATCCCATTATTGCGGCCGAAGCACCAAGTTAGGCTTTTAGCTCAGCCATTTCAGTAGCTTTTTTTGCCTTCAATAGGCACTCGGCGTTTCGATTGCATTTGAGAGCTTGGCATTGTTACCGAGGTGTTTACGAAGCTCTAACGACGCGCATTAGCATACAGCCAGGAGAGCCTCCGGTGGCGAAAACGTTTTGCCTTGATACGAAAATGACTCCGGTGAATTTGAAAGAAAGATTATCACTTATAGTGAGGCCAAAACAGAAAATAAATTGAAGCGGGTGGCTGGTGAGCATTAAGACGACTGAATGGCCAGCGGGCTCGTTAGAGATCTTTTCGCTCTGGTCACGTCCGCGGTCATGGCCCGCTGTTTTGCTGCGTCTTCGAACTGAGAGTGACGAACAATCAGCTAAGCGCCACTCATGATCAAGTGGGATAGAAAACCTCAAAAACTGTATGTTGTCTCTGCATGCTACACATCGAGAATACTAAGTTTTATAGTACGCCAAAAAAAAAAAAAACAACTCATCCACGTGAATACATGGCTTTTCCCGAAAGATAGCTTCGCATTCGAAGCCACTAGAACAGGGATGGTTGGTTGAGTTTTTTTTTATTCTGTTAATGATTTTGATGAACTTAAATGTATCGGCTTCGTCTTTGCTAATGTTTACGTATTTTAAGATGCCAATAGTTGTGCAAAGTACTTTCATATTTTACTGTTGTTCAAGCTGCGGTGCTTCTTTGTGCGGTTTTCCTTTATCCCTTCTGCTAACTTGTTTTCTCTTTCTCTATGAACATAATTGCGAGATCACATTGTAATACTACCCTTAGGGTACTTAAATGTTCTGGCTGCAGCTGAATGGGTCTTTTTTTTTCTTCTCCCTTTCGTATTTTATATATACGTATTTGCAAATGTGCATTATCATGTGAAATACTTACATTTTTTTTTTACTGTTGAAATAGGTGTGGCTTTCTGTGTAAGCTAGTGTATAGTTATGGCAGCAGGCTCGAGGTGATCTAGTCCTAACTAGCTTTCAGCGTATTAATATTCAATTTAAGTTTTGTTCTCTTTTAACGATGTTTTTTTTGTGGCACTTCAACACGTGTTCCGCCTGCAATGATCTCAAGTAGAATAGAGAGTGTTGTTAAATAAATAAATAGGTAAATAAACAATGCACAGTGACTATTCTACAAATGCATATCTGAGATAATTCCTCGTCGATCAATCGACAATTTGTTGATTAACCAGAAAAATGTCACTCTCACTAAAAGGGCGAAGCATTGAATGCAATAGCATTATATTCGAATGTTCAATGAAGCAAGGCAAGCATCTGATTCCACGTAACTCTAGAAAACACTAGCGTAAAGACGCGTTTACACTAGAGCGACATGACCCTGACACGACCCTGACGAAGACGCGAGACAGACGCAGACCATGGCCCGACGAGTTACCCACCGACAAGGTCGCCAGACCCCATGTTCACACTAGGCCACCACTGACAACGACGCCTCAAAATACAGCACGTCTTCGTAGTGTACCACAATGACAGACCGAAAACACTAGCAAAACGCATCGAAAGACCTGTCGTCAGCGTGTCATCGGGAAGTCTGCGGCTGAACTAAAAATTGCCTATGTATTTGCTTCGATCGACCACAAAGGGAGTAATCTTGGGGGAGATGACAATGTCCCCTCCGAGACTTCCATGGCGTTTGAATAAGCATCTTGCGCACCTCAAGGAAGTCTTTTCTTCGCTTCCCTTTTGTGTATCCCTGCCCCCGTCCCTCGACGCTATGGATTATGGCGAGGGCTGCGTCGCGTAGCCGGAGAGCGACAATGGCAAAGCAGGGAGCATGGCTGAAATTTAGGTGCAGGTGTGCAAGTTTAGTCGGTGTCACTGTGTGCGCCTCCAGTGTGACTACAAAGGCTGTGAGTAGGACACGGCACGGACAGAGTGTTCCAGACACCATCGCCTGACTGTTTGTGGTTGCAGTGTAAATATAATGACAAGACAAATGACCCTCCCAAAGACAGTCGGCAGACCGAAATCGGTGTCGTGTCTCTGTAATGTAAACGCGCCTTCAGAGAATATGGCCGCTCCAGGTAAACTTTTGGCACTGTTTTTTTTTTTTCATGTTGAAAGCACAGCCCGTAGAAGCTTCCGCCTGCTGTGGAGGCGCAAGGCGCGCACTGATCATTGCCGCGATAGGGCGGCAACCATAAGCACCCCCTCCCCCTTGTTTGCTCACGATATTAGCGCACGCGCAGACGACCCCGACCGGAAATGCAATGTTGGCTTTGCAGAAAGAGGAGGCTACGCACGCTTCCCTGTATATATATACATATACATATACGTGAATGATGGTGGCGGCGGCAGTGACGGCAAAAGTCAGCCGACACTGTTTATATAATTGCCACCAAAATAAAAAGATGCTGAAGCATATGGTTTATGCAGTTCTACCATCTGGACGTTGATATAGAACCCAGGCTTCCTTTACTTGTTTCTTGAGTCATGTCCAATTTGTTAAATACTGAATGCAGTAATTATTATTTCAGTCATAATCAACATGTTATGCAAAGCCAAACAAGATGAACATTAAGGGGACGACGTAAACTGGAAGTCGTATGAAAGTCTGACAAGAAGTGCGTAGTGGAACAAGAGAGAACAGTGCTGAGTGGTTTTCCTTGTCTCTTTCAGTTGTTGTTTTTTTTTCTTTTAGGGGCGAAGGCTGTACAATGTTCCTTCTTCTATAAGCCACCGCCCCGAGTCTACAGTAGGTATAAAAGCCGAAATGTCTGTGGACAACAAGAATTGATTGATTGATTTGTGGGGTTTAACGTCCCAAAACCCCCATATGATTATGAGAGACGCCGTAGTGGAGGGCTCCGGAAATTTTGAACACCTGGGGTTCTTTAACGTGCGCCCAAATCTGAGCACACGGGCCTACAACATTTCTGCCTCCATCAGAAATGCAGCCACCGCAGCCGGGGTTTGAACCCGCCACCTGCGGGTCAGCAGCCGAGTACCTTAGCCACTAGACAACCGCGGCGGGGCAGTGGACAACAAGAAGGCTATCAAAAAATCTGTTCACTGGAACGAACAAAATAAAAGGCCTCATCGTCAGAAAAACGACGACATTCAAGCACACATCGATCGGTGCACTTGACAGAGGGTAAGCTTAACAAGAAATAAATAAAAGACTTAATTAGAGCGAAATAGAAGAACACGGCTACGGGTCCGACGCCCACTGCTTCAACCTATCTTCACCGTTCACTTCATGGATATGAGTCGTCTTGTTGTGAATCGAGCAAGGCCTCGTTAAGTGTGAGGCCCTCGAGATGGCTTTATGCTCTCCCATAGTAGAGCACCTATTACTCCAAGTCGCTAACCACTTTTTCTAAGCAAACCTCTTTTTTTCTCTTTCTCCATATATACTGCATCTGTTTTTAGGATCGAAGCTCCTTATGCAGCGGGTCGTGCGGCCGTGATGTATGTAGTAGCAGTCGTCATAGTAGAAGTAGGTAGCCACCTCTCGTCTGTCCTTGCATTGTCCGCTGTATGGCAGTACTTCTATATGATTAATATATGATGAAAAAATGAGATACGACGGTACTTGGAGTATTCACTACTTGGACGGATGCGCGGATGGACAGACGGATGCTTCGCCCCACTTGTCATTCAGTCCATAGACATACTGCGTTTTTTCTTTTTCTTTTCGTTTCTTTATTTCTCTCCCTATCTACTTGTCTTTCTCTTGCTATCCAACTTTTGTTTTCTTTATTTCTCCCCCTGCTATTTCAGTCTTCCTCTATTTATTTATTTATTTATTTATTTATTTATTTATTTATTTATTTATTTATTTATTTATTTATTTATTATTCTATCCTTCTATCTAGCAGAGTGGCGGGCACGTTAAAGACGTTTGTGCTCAGCTTCCTTGGCTCCCGTCTCGTCGGTGCTACCCGCACGCCGTCTGCATTCTCGAACGCGATTGGACGCATGAACGCATGCATGCACGTATGGACGGACAAACGGACGCATGGACAGACGGACGCTTCGCGCCACACATCATCATTCACTCCGTGGATATGCCGCGTTTTTTTTTTTTGGTCAAGCAGCACCGAGTGGGTCTCTCGTGCGTCCCTAGGACAGCTGCGTTCTCAGGGAGGCTTTGCTTTCTCAACGATGTCCATACGCTGTCGGCTGCTGGCACTACGCTCCTTCTTGCGCCTAGTGCAAGGGGAAGAATCTCCCGTGCGAACGCTTGCATATTACTTTCTGGATAATCATCTTCGGCATTTGATACCTAATGTGCATCTTAACAGGGGCCCACAGTCAATAACACTTCCTTCATTTTATGTGGACTGACACCAGGGCGCGCCAACGCATGCAGACCGGGCCGCATCTGGCTCTACTTATCCGTCCTTAAGAGCCAGGATTTTATGGCCATCGGCACAAAATCGCACAAGAATCGCAACAGGCAAGCCACGATCTTTCATCTGGAACGAATAGTTTTGCGCTGGACTCCTTTTTCAACGAGAAACGAATGTTGGAAAACCGTAAGCGGTGGTCACAACATTAGGCCTAGACGCGCCCCGCTGCAGCGGCTCGGCGGACGCGCCAGCCGCGTTGGTGCCCGGTGCACTCTGCGACGCACCCTGCAACGCGCCTCGCAATGCAGCGAACTGGGCAGGGGCGCGATTCGCGGAGACGACCACCATCAATTCTGACTCACAAGACCAACTGGACTGCATGGATGCTGACGACTTCGAAGCCACAAACAATGTCGGGCCCAGCGACTCTAGCCCCCGGTCCGAGCGGCGTTGCCGAAGCGTCCAACAATACATACCTGCGGCCTTCCGTGCCTCACACTCCGTGGTTTCGGGTGATCGACGCTCGCCGAAAGAAGGTTGTTGTCGAGGAGGCCTCCGCAACGCCACCGGCCACATTCCACCAACGCGAGCACCGACATGGAACCGGCCGGCCCCACCTGCCACGCCTTCCCGTAGAAGACCACAAGGTGATATTTCGTATAAGGGGAGGCATATCTCTACAACAAGAAGCGGTTTTAACCTTGCGCGCTGCTATACAAACCGCGCTCTGAGCCCCCTTCTCCATGAGTGCGTGGATGCGAGTACGCAAGGAGCAGAACATCGCCCTAGTCAGCAAGACCCAGACCTCGTGGTACAGCTGTGCCATGTGCAGACGCTCAAGCTCGGCAGCAGATCGTATGAAGTCTCCGCTTACGTAGCTTCCCCAGATAATTCCTGCAAAGGAGTAATCACAGGAGCCCTCCCTATACCCACAGAGGACACCCTCATGAACGACACCGTCACTTATCCCCAAAATATCAATATTATCCAAGCGCGACCATTCGGGACGAATGGAGCATGCCTCTACACCTTCGAGGGAAAGCGTGTTCCCCGATACATTTACTTCCAAGGCGTGGAATTTTGATGCAGGCCTTTCGACCAGTCACCCAAGTGTGCCACTGCTGCCTCAGAACTGGCCACCAACACGGCATCTGCCCATATCCACAGGAACGCCGGTATGGAAATTGTGGCATTCTCAACCCAAGTGAACACCACGATGGTTGCGTCCCGCGGTGTTTAACCTGTGGCTCCGACGAACACCCCACCATCGACCTGGGTTGCCCAGCCCGACAAAGGAGACCTGGGCCTCGTGTTCTTAGAGATGAACGCCAGCTCCTAGAAAAGCCTAATGATCCTCCAGTGAAACAACGTCCTGAACAGTTGCCACCAAACAACCAACCTCGCAGTCGTCCTCAGCACGCCAGCAGCGAAGGCCACAGTTGCAGTGCTCGATCCAAGCGTTCAAAACCCCAAATCATGGAAAGCAGACCTCACAACCTATTCAACCCGGAGCACCTCCACCTATCCAGGCATCTGCGCATTCATCCAGGAACTACCAACCGCGTTCTTCGCAGTGCAGTGCGAAAAGCTACAATACGTGGCCAGCACTCCCGCAACGAGAGCCCACCCATGCACCTGGCTTGGAGGCCAGGGCAGCGGCCTCGAGTTCATCTGGCTTGGCTGCCGGAGGTCACCTAGATCAAGCCCCACAGTCGCATATATAGCGAGGGCTGGACCCCCTGGCCGTCCCTGGTAAATCGCCCGTTGAGCAGGCCTCCCAAAATACTTCGCGATTAACACCACCCCATTCACCAGCCTCGTTCAACAGACGTGTGCCCAGTATTTCCAAACCCCAGAATTCACTCAAGCCCTCACACAACTAGCTCTAAAGTTTGTAAGTGATAGCCTCGAGGCTGTTAAAATACAACTGATTAACGAACAAGAACAGGCTCTCCAGAGAATGGAGACTACATTCAGTCAACGCATGGAAAAAGTTGAGGCTGCAATTAATCACCTGTATGATATGGAAGCTCAATCATCACCAACCCGTAAGCATAAACAACGGAAATCTGCCGCTGCTTCCTCTCAGCACACGGCGCAGGCGAACAGCCCACAATCGGGAGTTTCCACTCCCACCACGACCCAACATGGCGAATTCTCGAATTCTAGTAATCGACAAAATCCCGGAAGAGCAGGCTTGCCTTCTCCATCCAGAAATCAAAATTCATCTGATATCAACATATGGCAGTGGAACTGTAGAAACATCAGAAAAAAAATTTTCCGACCTAAAATGCAGACCCTCGTTGACTGGGATAAACTCCGCACATATATAACCACAGAGGATACCACTCCGCAATCTATAGAGTTCTGGACTCAAGGGATACAAGATGCTGTTGTTAGGTCTGGTAAAAAGATTAAGAACACGCCAAATGCGCCTCAAGTTGCCCCCACCTCCTCCATCTGTGGGAGGCCCGACGAAGCCTTTGGAAACGATGGAAGCGTCAGAGGCTAAACCGCGAACTTCACCTACGTATCGCTGCAGTCACAGAGGAAGCCGCACAGTATGCCACCCAGTTAGCGAAAGCCAATTGGGAAAACTTTTGTGGGACACTGAAAGGAAAACTTGGCACAAAACGTACATGGAACATCCTAAGGGCCCTTCTAGATCCCACGTCGACCAAAAACCACATTCACACCGCTACCCAACGGCTCATTAACCTAGAAGAGCAAAAGGCACAGACATTATGACAACATAAAAAACCTTTACATTCCTCAGCCCCTACCGGCGGAGCTGAACACACTCCCTTTAACACCCCCTGATCCGGACAAAAACTTGGATGCAGATATCACGCTTGCAGAGGTAAAACAGGCCCTTGCTTGTATTACCCGGGACACTGCACCAGGGTCGGATCGTATAACATTTAAGATCCTTCGAAACTTAGAGGAAGTGTCTCTACAGGAGCTCGCGGATCTCTTTAACGAACACTGAAGCAAGGGCACACTGCCCTGTGTTTGGAAACATGCACAGACTAATCTGATTCCGAAATCAGGCAAATCACTACTTCTCGAAAATTTACGACCCATCTCGCTCACGAGCTGTGTAGGTAAACTTTTTGAGCATGTTGTTCTCCATCGACTACAGCCACATTTAGAAGCTAGCAATTTCTTTCCCAACACCCAGTTTGGCTTTCGCCCCAACCTATCGTCGCAGGATGTCCTCCTGCAGGTTAAAGAGACTATTTCATCCCAAACGGCAGACAGCCCAAACCAGAGCCATTCTCGCATTAGACATACAAAAGGCTTTCGACAATGTAGGTCACGAACACATTCTCAGGAAATTGGCCACAACTGGCTGTGGTCGTGGGACCTGGCATTATGTCAAAGCTTTTTTCTGAAAACCGCACCGCCGAGGTTAGATTAGGTACACTTACATCCGCCACTTTTTCTCTCCCAAACAGGGGTACACCCCAGGGAGCTGTCCTATCACCACTCTTATTCAATGTAGCCTCGGCCCCGTTGGCCAAAGAGCTTGCTGATATTCCTAAATTACAGCATGCATTTTACGCCGATGATATCACTCTGTGGGTGTGCCATGGCTCTATTGGGGAGGCACAAGACGTTCTACAAACTGCCGTCAACGTCATCGAGCGGTATATTAGTAGAATGGGCCTCCACTGTTCACCAGAAAAGTCGGAGTTACAAATAAACCCCGCATGCACGACCCAAGCATTGACCTGCACGTGCGTGGTCAACCTGTGCCAAGAGTACATAAAATCTGGGTATTGGGTATACACATACAATCAAACTTAGACGCAAACTACACCTTGAACATTCGTGATAAGCAGATAAAGCGAATTTCAGCACTGAACCAACGAATTGCGTCACGCAATCATGGTCTATCTGAAAAGGACACCATGCAAATTGTTGAAGCTTTGGTGGTAAGTCGCCTCGCTTATCATCTTCCGTATCACCATCTCACTCAAAAGCAAACGGAACGGTCTAACAGTCTAATCAGGTGGGTGGTTACATGTGCACCATTACAGAAATTTGCACTGATTCCCGGAGCGCTTATCGATACTTCCGTCAAGGCATAGCACCAAAGACAGTCTCACGCATACTGAGCAACATTCCTTCACTTCTCCATCCGGTGACTATCACGTGGGTGCCTGGCCATGAGTGTATCCCCGGGAATGAGCGCGTTCATGCGCATGTCCGAGGTCTTTCCATCGGGACCCTGGGGGATCGCTCACCCGAACCCGTGAGAAAACCACAAGAGGGAATCCGCACCTACCATGAGATTACGAGGTATTACCGGAACGGCAGACGAGATTTCCCTGCCCCACACTTCTCCCTCCCCCCTAATCAGAGTTCAGTTTGGCGCCAGCTGCAGACAAAATCATTGATTTCTCCCTATTTGGCACACCTATTTTACCCCACTCTTCACCAACCACATTGCACCACCTGCGGGGCCCCCCGGGCTGATCTTTTCCACTGCTTGTGGAACTGCCCGAATCCCATGGCGGTAGACCCTATCCCTAACCCTTCCTCGTGGGAGGCCACTCTTCGGGTCACTGGCTCGGACGACCAGTTTTGGCTGGTGCACCAGGCCTGCCTAGAGATGTCGGCCAGGGGGCTCCCAGACGTCTAGGGGCCCAATCACATTTACTTCGATTTTTTTTTCAAATAAAGTTGTATCCTCCTCCTCCTTCATTTTATGCAAGATCTGTTGCATTTTTGGCGCATGTCCAGTCGACCTGTCCTAGTGTAGATGTGTTGAACAGCCCTATAGTTGAGAGAACTGCTGCTTTGTTGCTTTTGTTGGTTTCCAGCCCGTCACACGCGCTCTAGTCGGGTGTCTTGGACCACGTTTTCTGTCTGGACACCTCTATGATTTCATTTGCCACCTAAGGTGGAGTGTGCTTCCCACTCTAGACCACCTTGAGAGGTGTAGAATGGTCCTATCAGCAACATTCCTGAACTGAACTGAACTTCAGGAAACAAATCAGCGTGTTCTGAGGAATTGTGTCATTGCTCGTATTTTCTGGTGAGCCGTACATTGCGGGATTCGGCAGTCTCAGAGTAAATTGCTTCGTTTCTTCTGGCCGTTGCTCTAGAGGCCACTTCGCCTACCTTCTCATTATTGATGGTGCTTTCTGCCTTTGGTGCAACCGCCAAGGTCACTCAAAATATGTCGCGAAAGTCGGAATGAAAAGTGAAACCAAATGCAACAGACATCAACAACCGCGGGACAAATGAAGCGCGACTAGGGGAGGAGGGAGCAAACAACCAAAGCTTAAACTCGATGTAATTTTTTATTCAAACTGTCTTAACTTTATATATGTCAAAGTTAACTATAAGTTTATACTTCATGGTGTATCGAAGACCTGGCTAAATGGTTGACCGCCTCAATTTTTCGTCGACTGCCATAAATAGGGAAAAGGGGGGGGGGCGTATCTGGACAATTCTCTATCAGAGTTTGTGTTTAGTTCGGCGTGATCTTTGGATCGGCACATTTCCCAGGTCAACGAGGCATCGCTCATTTTTCCGTGGTGTTTCCGTTCGCATCTTCAGTAGTTTACTTATTTATGTGCTGCTTAGGCGTTTGGTGTGTAGCGACACCACGGACCCGAGCTAACGGGGGAGTTTCTACTCCCTCCCACGCCTAGCCGTGCGTGGCTTCGCCGTGCCCGGGGAAAAGGGGATCCTGGGGGTTGAGCCGACGCTGGGTGATTGGACCTTTAAGGCCCCCCGGCAGAGGCAACACACCCCTTTGGCCCCGGCTTCACGTAGACGGCACCCCTGGGCTGACCCACCCAGGGGAAATCGGCAGTCGCCTTTTCCTATCTCTCTTTCCCTACATCTTCGTCTTTTGTTCTCACTTTACATCTTTCCTGTCTTCTCCTCACTTCATTTTACTTCCAATTTTTCCTGGCGGCAACGGTTAACCTGGTGTAAATATCCAAACTTGGATAGATATATTAGGTTATGGCAGTGGCGTACTACTGGCGTTGTGCAGACATGTTTACATGTTCTGCCACGTCCCCTTGTTGGACTCCGTGGTGGGTGGTAGGCGCCGCTACTGAAGGAACTGCACTTTTCTATGGGACCACGAAACCCCTTATCCATTGATCGCCCCTTCAAAAGGTGGCGCACCGAAGCAAATGCAACGTCAATTTCAGAAAAGCAAGACCATTTCCCCAAATACCACGTTATTCATTGCGAAAGCTCAGACAAAAAAGCTCGCAACATCTCCCCATTCCTCGTGTCCAGGTGCCTAACCGAGACTATCGGAACTGGCTATAAGGCTACAAAGTTGGCAAGCGGAGACTTGCTAGTGGAAGTTAAAGACAAGACACAGTTTCAGAAACTAGAAAAATTAGTAGCATTTGGGGACAAGCCCGTAACCGTCTCTGCGCACCGAACGATGAACACTGTCAAAGGCGTTGTGTCAGACGATGACCTAAAAGACCTAACAAATGATGAGCTTCTGGCTGGCTGGAAGGACGAAAACGTCGTTCACGTACAGCGTATCGTAGTGAGAAGAGAAAACAAAGAAATTCCAACCAAGCACATAATTGTGACCTTCGGGTGCTCCACACTACCGCAAGAATTAGTTACCGGCTATCTAAAACTGTCTGTGAGACCCTACATTCCGAATCCGCGGCGCTGCTTCAAGTGCCAAAGATTCGGACATGCTTCTCAGAGTTGCCGTGGGCAGCTTACCTGTGCACGGTGTGGTATCACAGGCCACTCTGCAGATGATGACTGCAAGGCCGAACCCCACTGTGCAAACTGCGATGGAGAACACGCGGCGTATTCTAGATCCTGCACAGCATGGAAAAAAGAAAAAGAAATTATTACCATTAAAGTCACCCACAACATAAGTTTCCGCGAAGCAAGGCATCGGGTCTCCCCTTTCTATGCAGCAAAATCATTTGCTGAAGTGGTGCAACAGGGGGCAGCACCACGACAGCATCAGGTGGCCGCCCAAGCTACGCACAGCGTGCTGGAGTGACCGCCGCTTGCCCCTTCTGCGGGAGCAGCCAAGGCTGCTCCGGCCTTACCCAACAAGGCCCCACCACGGGCGTCGACATGCATTGGCACGAGCCAAGGCAACGGGCAGACTGCGGGAACCCCGTCGACGTCCGGTGTAGAGGGTGTGAAGGCTTCGCATCTTGAGCCGAAGCCCACAACACCCAGGGATTGCTCGGCAGAGCAACGGTCCAACGCTTCTCATGAAGCTATGGACACAACCGCCAGTCAAACGGCGCGTGCAGCGCCGAAGGAGCGGCGAGTTTCTCTCGACCGCTCCAAAAAAGACAAAAGACAAATTACAGGGCCTCCAAAAAGCCCTGTAAAATAAGTTTCGTTTTCCATAACCTGAAAGGTTATGATACCATTCTGTTTTGACTTTAGTATCACACGCATGTCACCAAGGTTTTACTGCCAACAAATCAATTCTTACTCCATTTTTCTGCTCAAGTTCACTGCCCAAAATGGCTTTTCTCCTCCATTGGAATTGTAGAGGACTCATTCACAACATAGGTGACATAAAAGATTTGCTAAGTAGTCTCTCTCCAATGGCTATGTGCTTACAGGAGACCAATCTGGGAGAAAAACACACCAACTTCCTCAGAGGTTTTACCGTAGTACGTCGCGATCGCGTCCACGCTAGCCGGTTGTCTGGTGGTGTGGCTATTGTCGTCAAAAGTGGAATTGCAGTGAGAGAGATCACCATCAACAGTCACATCGAGGCCGTAGCCGTCACCATTTTAGCTCACAAAACTATCACCATATGTTCCATTTATATCCCCCCACACACGCATTTTTCGATTAAAGATATAGAGCATATTTTGGACCAACTGCCTGAACCGTTTGTTATCGCAGGGGATTTTAACGCGCACGGTATGCTTTGGGGAAGCAGTACAACTGACACCAGAGGACAAACCCTCGAAGATTTTATTCTGAACAATGACGTATGTCTTTTAAATACTGGTAGCGTCACCTACTGCTCCCCAAGCACAGGAGCCACTAGCTGCTTAGATCTAGCGCTGTGCTCACCTTCGCTCTTTTGCGAACTAAAGTGGAGCGTGATAGATAATGTCTATGGCAGTGACCATATGCCTGCTCTCATAAAATTAACACAAACCCTCCCCACCACTCAATCCCGACCACCGCGTTGGAAACTACATCTGGCAGACTGGCCACTGTTCACTGAAAAAGCTGCCCTAGAAAAAGAGATGCTTGATGGCCTAAGCATAGAGGAAATGAACGAGACAGTCACCGCCTGCATACTTGCGGCAGCCGAACAAACTATACCACAATCCTCCGGCTTTATAAAGAAAAAACTTAAACCCTGGTGGACAAAAGAGTGCACACAAGCTAAAAAAATGCAAAACAAGGAGTGGGGCATTTTTCGTAAACATCCTACAGGAGAGAACCTCCTAGCATTTAAAAAGGCGAGAGCAAAGGCAAGATTTATTCGCAGGCAGGCTGAAAAACTCTCGTGGAAAAAGTACATTTCATCCATCAACAGCTCCATCACATCCAAAAGAATGTGGGATCAGGTGCACAAGGTTAACGGCAACTACAGTTCATACACCATCCCCATTCTCTCAACCCCTGGCATCCAGACAACTTTAGGCGAACAGGCAGACCTACTAGCGCAGCACTTTTGCGCTATTTCGAGCTCAGCAAACTATTCGGCAGCTTTCCTAAAACATAAACAATCTACAGAAAAACAAAAGCTTCCCATTAAAGGTTATCAAGACAGATCATACAACTCCCCCTTAACCCTGCAGGAAATTAACAGAGTGCTTTCTCAAGGTAAAAAAACAGCACCTGGCCCAGACAGAATACATTATCAAATGCTCGCCCATTTGTCTCAGGAAGCGGTGAAGGCATTGCTGCACTTCTTTAACGCTATTTGGATCACTGGCAGAATGCCAACAGAGTGGAAAAAAGCCATTATAATTCCATTTCTCAAAGCCGGAAAAAACCCTACATTACCAACAAGCTACAGGCCCATAGCACTTACAAGTTGTATGGCGAAATCCTTCGAAAGCGTTATTAATATTAGGCTAACATACATCCTAGAAACCGATAACTTGATAGATGCTCACCAATGTGGTTACAAGAAAGGATGTTCCACCACCGATCACCTCGTTCGCCTTGAACATACAGTACGAGAAGCTTTCCTGTACAAGCAGCACTGCTTAGCAGTATTTTTTGATCTTGAAAAGGCGTATGACACAACGTGGAAGTACGGTATTTTACGAGACCTGGCAGATCTTGGAATTCGCGGAAGGATGCTCAACTGCTTGACCGACTTCCTATCGAACCGAACTTTTCAGGTTCGTTTGGGTACCACACTTTCAGAAACTTTTACTCAAGAGAACGGTGTGCCTCAGGGCTGTGTCTTAAGCACAACTCTGTTTGTCGTCAAAATGAACTCTGTGAACCAGGTCATACCATCTACTCTTATGCACTCACTATATGTGGATGATCTCCAAATAGCGTGCCGGTCATCTAACATGGCGACGTGTGAGCGACAGATTCAAATAGCACTAAACAAGCTAACACAATGGGCTAACAAAAATGGCTTCCGGTTTTCTGAGGAAAAGACGGTTGCTGTAGCGTTCTCCCAGAAACGAGGGTTACAACCAGACCCCGTACTGAAAATAAACGAAACAGTATTGCCAATAAAACAAGAACAGAAGTTTCTGGGGGTCGTATTTGATAAAAAGCTCAATTTTCTTACACACATTAATAATCTCAAGGTGAAATCCAACAACGCCCTCAATGTCCTCAAAGTCTTGTCCCGAAAGCACTGGGGTTCCGACCGTAAGTGCCTCCTGCTCATCTACCGCTCTTTAGTACGCAGCAAATTAGACTACGGTAGTATAATCTACGGTTCAGCAAGAGACTCGTACCTTAAGCGCCTAGACCCTGTCCACAACAAAGGGTTACGCCTCGCAACAGGTGCCTATCGAACCTCACCTATTTCGAGCTTATACGCCGAAAGTAACGAACCATCCTTGGAATATAGGAGAACGAAACTAATGCTCACGTATGTCCTTAGAGTTCGTTCTTCACCAGATCATATATGCCACAGTATTGTCACACGCTGTGACCTACGACAACACTACGCCAACAAACCAAACGTAATTAAGCCACTAATACTAAGATTTGAAGAAAAATTTCATGCCCTGAATATCCCTAACGAAGCACTCTCCATTGCCAGAAGGCCACCCAGTTTGGCCCCATGGAGTGATTTCTCCAAATTCTTGGATTTTTCACTCACACATATAAAAAAACAAAACACCCCACGTGAACATATACTACAAGAATTCCTTGCATTACAACAAACGTACAACACTTACGAAGAATTTTATACTGATGGTTCGAAGACATCTGCTTATGTCGGAAGCAGTGTGGTAGGAGCAACACACGAGCAAATAACTAGACTACCGCAGTTCGTATCCATCTACACCGCTGAGTGCTATGCGTTATGGATGGCAGTACGATACATTATAAGCTCAAAACATAAAAAAGCCGTAATATTTACAGACTCGTTAAGCGCGCTGAAAAGTCTCAATTATAAATCTCAGTATGAGCCATTCATAGGCGATATTTTAAACACGCTATCCCACACACCTGATGATCACAACATACGCCTCTGTTGGGTCCCGAGTCATGTCGGGATCCCAGGCAATGAAAGGGCAGACCAACTAGCTGCAACAGCAAAAAAGATGCGCGAGTCAAAAACCAACATACCTGCCAGAGATGGGATTCAAGCTGTTCGCCGGGCCACCATCTTTCACTGGCAGCAAGAATGGAAATTACAACAAAACAACAAACTTCACCTAATTAAACCTGTTCTTGGTGAATGGAAGACCTGTCTTCATCAAGCGCGTTTTATCGAAGTAGTTATATGTCGACTACGAATAGGTCACACGCACATCACACATAATTACCTATTGGCAGGCGAAGAAGCCCCAACATGCGATAAGTGTCAGGAGCAACTAACCGTAATGCACATTTTAATAGCTTGCCCACATATGGAAACATTAAGAGAAAAACATTTCCGTATGTTTTACAGGTTAAATATTCCCTTTCATCCAATGCTACTCTTGGGCGAGGACGCCCTAATACCTATAGCTGATGTGATCAGCTTTTTAAATGAAGCACAACTTCTGAACAAGGTGTAACTACACTAAACTATGCTACCGCTAGACATGGCAAAACTTGACTGATGTGACTCGTAGCACAGCCTCTTCGGAGAGGCATCTGCTGCAGCTGGAATTTACAACGAGGCACTTGCCTCCCTGCCCTTAGGTATAAGGACACGGGTATGGTATTAGTGCTATGTAAAAGCCGTTACGGTTTAACATAACCTGATGCACCAACCATACACATTGACCACCCCGAACATCACACACATAATTTTAGAAGAGATATATACTTCACGCGTTTACGGAGCCAAGTTTTTAGGCCTTTATACAGCCACGCTTCACCGCTCATCATATTCATATGTCATCACCGTTAAGACATTTCAGAGTCATTGTCATAGCCCTGTTTGCTGTAAGTATTCTCACCATGAGTCTGGCGCAGCATAGCCTTAGTTGCTCTTGCACCACAAAACCCAACATAACTAACTAACTATTATGTGCTGCTTACTGATGTGACATTTCATAGCTCAACTAGCTCGCAGAATGTGTAGATAGCCGCTCCTGTGACTACCGATTGCTGTCGTTGGTGATGGGGAAAAACTTTATTTGCTTGAAGGCCAAAAAGTACAGTATTACTTTAAAAATTCAAAACGCAGCGTTGTAGACGGCCTTCAGGCGCACGGCCGGCATGCCCTCGTCTTTGGTGATGGTGAACGCGACAGGCTAACCAACAATTAGGACGCTGTACTCTATGGCTGCCAAAGCTACATTCTCAAAGCTGCTGTCTCTCTGCAGTGCTTTTCAACATATTGGCAACATGAACTTGCGAACTATTATGCTATTGTGCTCGTGCACATTCGTATCCCAAACACCTCTGCGAAGTTTTTTCAATATTGTGAGTACGCCATTTCGCTAACAAAACAACTTTGCTTCCTCAACGTTTGTTTTTTGTTTCTTTTCTCTCCCGTTTGGAATTAGCGAGCCACAAGGTGCAATGAAGTCGCGTAATAAAAAACGTTCGTAAAAGGTCAGCAATGAAGACACAAAATCAATTTTGTGCCATGTATGGCAAATGCGCGACGTCGCTACTACTTCCTGTTGTGACGCTATATCTTTTTTTTTTCTGTTAAATGGCCGCTGCTCACGTAGACGGCGACGGTGGCAACAAGCCACCGACTATTGGACCCATGGGCTTCTATGCAAGTTCCGCTACCAGATTAAAAATACCTTGCAACCGCTGCGAGGCGACTGCAGCGGGACACCGCCGTAGCGCGTTCTTCCCGATCCTAGAGTGATTGTACTCGGAGCTGCTATCTGTTTTTCTTTTATCTTTCTGTGATGAGAAATTCCCTTGGCACTGGCCTTTTGTATTTGTCTGTGATGGACGAGTGAAACTTGTCTTTCGGCCGGCGTCTATTGGTACGCTGATGTATCGGTTGGCATCGGCAGTAATGCCATGTAAATGTCCATGTAAATGAAGTCTCTTTCGTCATCATCGCTAATGTAAGTCAAATGAGAAAAAGTTGTGTTGAAGTATTATTAATATCTGTGAAAAAGAAATTTCTAAACACATATAGTTAGGGTCTAAATCGTCAAAGATTTCTTTTTTCTAAAACAACTTTGTTTGATGGGTGGCTAAATGTTCTGTGGCGCTTATATTTCTGGGTTCGCCCATGCACACGTTTCTGTGGATGTGCGTAATTATCTGGATGAAACCAAATAACTAACAAACTAATCTCTGATAATATCTTTCTGTGCCAACTCATGCTGAACTCTTGTTTTATTTATTTATCTTTCTTTTGCAAAAACGCGTGTTGATTTATTTACTGTATATTACCGATAGAAAAGCATTATGGTTTGTACACTTTAGTGAGCATCACAATGTTATATAAAATGTCTGATAGTTTTTTATTCCATGACCTCCATTACTCTGAAATTTCAGAAATTTTTATTGGACCACTCAATTTTTGGGCAAACTCCCACAGTAGGTACGAGCCACAAGAGAAGGCGAACAAGAATAATGCCGCAGTTGAAGGCTCAGCGACCAGCAGCTAAACGCCTCAAACGACGTCTACCGGAGGTGGAGCCTGATTTACATGTGCCAGTGGGCGATGTCATGGGTGATTGACCAAATCTTGTACAGACCGGCCCGCCAACCACGTGTGTAACAAGAAACGATTCGCAGTGTTTCGCCCAGTAGAGGGTCACGATTCACTTCGTGAAGTTGCGTGTATTTTTTTATTTTTTGCAGCTAAGCAGCTGTAGGTCGCTGTAATTGGAGTCGTACCACGAGAAAGGCATCATCATGAATTGGCACGCCCTCTTGTTCTTGCTCACCTATTGTCCGTGGTGCATACCCCCTGTGGGGGATCGGCCAAGCATTAAGTGGTTTCTCAAATTGATGTGAAGTTTTAGAATAATGGAGCCTATATAATAGAGGAGCAAAGTTGAAGCGGAAGGACAAAGAGGTTAGCCAGTTCTTAGACCAGCTGGCTACCCTGTGCTGAGGAAAGTGGTGAGGGGAATAAAAGATGATAAAAATAAAAGTTGCGAATATATATATATAGAGAGAAACTACAAAAAAATAGCGACAGAGGAAAGGCAACATCAAAGAGTATAAGACACTAAAGTCTGTCTCTGAGGCCAGTCGTACGCAAAGAGCGCAGCAGAGCTTTCAAAGCTTTCTGGACTGAGGATGGGCTCGGCCAATTACCCAGAATCCTTTGTTTCGACAAAGGCCGATCATCCAGTCTATACAGAGCTGCAGTCAGTTCTCGTCTTGTCACGTTGAAATGGGTACACTCACATAGAAGGTGCGCGAAGGTTTCTTCGCAGCTGCAATACGTGCATGTAAAAGAGCTGGCCATTCCAAGTCAACTGAAAGAATAACATATCACCAAATACATAGCTGATGACACTGGTCTTGACACCGTTTCACAGCCCTATATGCTTCATTTACTTTTTTTGGCTAACATTTTTTCTCTGATCCTCTTCCCCCATTCATGCTCCTTTTCCTGACACATAAGTCTGTTCATTCCTGCGCTGTGTGTGTGTGTGTAATGTGCGTGTGCGTGTGCGTGTGTGCGTGTGCGTGTGCGTGTGCCTGTATGTGCGTGTGCGTGTGCCTGTGTGTGCGTGTGCGTGTGCGTGTGCGTGTGTGTGCGTGTGTGTGTGTGTGTGTAGCGCATTACAACAAGAAAACGTACCAACTTGCCCCTTTTGCAGCCTTACTATAGTGAGAAACGCCATAGTGGATAGCCCTGCGAATTTTTGCCATCTGGTGTTCCTAATGATAATAATGATTGCTGGGATTAACGTCCCAAAACCACCATTTGATTTTGAGAGACGCCGTAGTGGAGGGGTCTGGAAATTTCGACCACCTAGTGTTCTTTAACGTGAACCTTAATCTGAGCACACGGGCCTACAACATTTTCGCCTCCATCGGAAATGCAGCCGCCGAAGCCGGGATTCACTCCCGCGACCATTCCGTTAGTATTCTAGCGCCGTAGGCACTAGATAACCGCGGCGGGGCCATTTGGTATTCCTAAACTTGCACTTAACTCGCAATTATTCTTTAACTTGCACACGGGCCCTTCGAATTCAGCCTTTTTTACACACACGAGAAAAAACGTGCACAAGTGCTTGAATATGAGACAAGCAGGCCATCGCGGCTACTGAGCGCAGAAACTCAACAGAATGGCGAGGGAGTCACAGTTTTCGCTAGCGCACGCTAAAGAAACGTGCTTTCATTTGTTCACCCCGCTGAGGGTGACGCTAAGACGTGACGAATGTTCCTTCGCTGCCACGTTCTTCTGCCGAAAAAATTGCGAACGTGCAGCCATTCGCTGACATTGCTTTTCTCGCAGAACATCCGTATCGAGCTGTGCTTTTTTTTTTACATGGGTCTATATATTCGCATATGTGCTCCGCCGCGGTGGTCTAGTGGCTAAGGTACTCTTCTGCTGACCCGCAGGTCGCGGGATCGAATCCTGGCAGCGGCGGCTGCATTTTCTATGGAGGCGGAAATGCTGTAGACCCATGTGCTCAGATTTGGGCGCACGTTCAAGAACTCCAGGTGGGCGAAATTTCCGGAGCCCTCCACTACGACGTCTCTTATAATCATATCGTGGTTTTGGGGCGTTAAAGCCCACATATCAATCAATCATGATACTTGCATATGTTCACGTATTCAGCGTAGAGAGTCCACGTCGGTTTTTCAGACTCATCGCTCTGCGAAAGGCAAAATGTTGGCCTTCGAAACATTTTCCACCCCACAACTGCCCGTAATCACTTACTCTGGGCATATGCATGCAAAGCGCCAGCCAGTTGACGGTGGTGAGGAGAAATGACTCATATGACGTCATGTGCAAAGTATGAAGTCATAATAAAAATATTAACAGACGTGGGTCTCTAGCGAGACCGAAGCATGACTTGGAAATGCAAAACTGGTTATTCGGGCAAAGCTGTACCCGGAAAAATGAAAGGTCAAGTACAAGCCATACATTGATAGCGGTGAACAGAACGTCGGCAGTATACAGCAATCTGATCATCGCGTCATCTATTATACATTGCACATAGAACTTTCCAGCGTTACCGCTGGTGCTCGCGTAAGCTCTGAAATAAATTTGATTATCCGCGTTTCGCGCTTACCCTTAATAAGAGAATGACCCCAAATAACCGCCAAGCTTCTCAAGCATTGCGGCGTGGTCTGGGCCGAGCGATGCTAGCAGTTTTTGCAGCTGAAACCCAAACACATGAAAGAAGGTTCAAAAACACGCGTAGAAATACTAACAGTTATTGGGTTTTATTAAATATTGAGTTTTAACGGCCGAAAATCACCACATTATTATGAGAGACGCCACAGTGGAGGGCTCCAGAAATTTTGACCACATGGGATTCTTAACGTGCACCCAAATCTGAGCCCCCGGGCCTACAGCATTTGCGCAGGGGAAATGTAGCCGCCGCGGCTGGGATTCTATCCCACAACCTGCGAGTAAGCAGCCGAGTACCTTGTCACTAGACCACCATGGCGGAGTGTTTGCTGAGCTTGTGCAGTCTTCTCTGGTAAGTGATTGTGTTGTTACTGTCGTGCCAGTTCTTGGAACGCACAGAAAGAAGCATACATTCTGAAGGTACATACATTCTTTTAAAGAAACTCAAAAGTAACTAGTGTAGGCACACACATACCTTAGAATCGCACAGGGAACGCATATGCATGTCATCTCGATGAACGGCTCGCTCTCGTTTCACTTTTCGGTCATCTTTTAGGAAAGGAATGAAAACACTTGAGCTTTCAGCATGTTGTCAATATCGGCGACAGATGGGCCCGCAGCACTGCTTCATTACGACGAGAGCTCGCAGGTGTACACGACGCGAACATCCGGGGAACGAAGCGCATCGCGTCACCACGCAACACTTCAGAGACGCCAAAAAAATGAGGTCATCCTTATGCAGTTGCCGGATAAAACACCAAGCACACCACGAGAAGCTTCCCAATTGCTTAGCATGCAATTCTGCTTTTTCGAATGGCGGGAGCATGCATACGCGCAATTACTCGGCAGGAGAGGAGGGTAAAATTGAGTGACGTCAGAGGCCATGCTCCGAGTACCTGGCAGGACTGAATTACTAATGCGATAGCGTTAAAAAGCCCCTTTCGCAGAAATTGCGGCATCTGTGTCGTTTGTTGTGAGCGAACAATCGAGCATTTTTGCGTCCGAGAAACATCAAGAAATATGAAAATAAAATTATTAATGAGAAAACCTTGATTTGAGAAGGGTTCGAAACTGGGTTGCCTGCGTAGCAAGCTGGTTTTCTACCACACAGACGCGCCTCTGCGTGTGAATACTGTAAAAATAACTTCATCTGCTTGGAAATGCAGTTAAAATAACTTGCACGCTTTACAAACCCACGCGCCCTATATTCATGCTTCGCAATACGACATAACTTGTTGCCGTAATAATGCGTGATACGTGTTGACAATTGTGTAGCAGATGAGGTTTGCTGATATCATCATTAGGAGTAGATAGTATAAGAGGGTTGTAACAAAGAAGAGGTCAACGGTGGGCTCCGCAATAGGAACGGTGGTTTTATTTTTATTTATTTTATTTATTATACCCTCAGGGCCAGAGGCATTACAGAGGGGAGTGGTACAGAACAAAGGCATAACATGAGGTAGCATGGTTACAAAAAACGTTGTGTACATAAAAAGGAAAAGGAAAGACAAAACAAATTAGTATTATCGCAACAATGTGGTCACACAAACACAGATTAAACATCAGATATTTCTGCATATACAATATTGGCTAAGGCAGCACGGAACAGTTGGTTATCGGTGATACCCGCAATTTCAGCGGGAAGGTGGTTGCATTCCCGGGACGAACGGGGCAAGAATGACTGAGTGGCAGATTTTGTATGATAATAGTTAATGCCAACCTTGTGACGGTGGTCAATGCGATGGGAAATGTATAGTGGTTGGGGTAAGAGTTCGTTGCGCAGGAAGGAATGATAATATATTTTATGTAGCATGGTTAACCGAAAAAGTTTCCTGCGTGATGATAAAGAGGGAAGGGAAAGGCTGCTTTTCATTGAAGATATGCTGGCAGTACGGTTATAGTTTGACAGGATAAAGCGAGCGGAATTATTTTGAACAAGTTCGGCATGCCACCTTATGTTTGGGAGATTAAAATCGCCAAAAAGAAACAAAGGACACGAAGGGAAACGGGTATGAATGATGTAAGAACATCGTGTAATTCATTAACAAAAGTTGGTGATAAGGAAGGAGGGCAATAACATACACCAACAATGTACTTTTGGTGGCCTACTGTAAGTGAGCTAAATATTATTTCTAGATTGCTGCGCACGTGCACAGGCGAAGAAGGAATGTCCTTTGATATTGCCAACAAAACACCCCCTCCACGTTTTTCAGTGCGGTCGCAGCGATAAATTGAGAAGCGGGAGGAATTCAGAAAAAGTTCAGAATCACGCACATGCGCATTAAGCCAGGTTTCAGTTAGAGCGATTATATTGGCTGAACAAGTATCTATGGCGGAAGATAGAGCGTTATGTTTGTTAAGGATGCTTCTTATATTTGTAAAGAGAACAGATACATAAGATAAGATCGGTTGTCCACTGCCCCTCTCGTTTTCCTACAGCGAGGAACTCGAGGCAGGATTAGAAGAATGACGTACACGTGCCGCTTGCGGCCGTATTTCTTGAACGGCATCGGTAACAGGGTTGTACATGTATTGTTTGTTACCGATTGACAACTTTTTATAGTGAAGTTTGAAAAGTGGTGAGCCGGGTTGCCTTTTTCCAAGTTCTATTAGCTTTTTCGCGCTGTACGAGTGTTTGTTGAGAAGTCTTCGGTTACCGAGATATTGTCTTCTTTGAGGCGCTTGCGCATGGAAAGTAGTTTTTCTTTAGTCTTATAATTTGCAAATTTCGCTATAACTGGGCGACACTTGTTAGGCGAGTAAGTACCCAGGCGGTGCGCTCTTTCAATGTCGCCGGACGGGAGAGTATAATCCGAGGTGTTTAGTATGCCGATTAATTTGGATTCAGTTTGTTGCCATGTTTCTTTGGAATCAGTGATGCCATGAAAAATTAGATTGTTCCGACGGGACCGATCTTCGATTTCGTCAAGGCGGGACTGTAGAAGGTTCGTCCTTTTCTCCACACCATTTTTCGGTGCCGGAACCCGGGAGAAAGCGCCTTCGAAGGTGGGACAGTGCAGATTTCACCACCTATCGACCACATCTGTAGCCCGGAGGACCTCGTGAAGCCGCCGTTACGTGAAGCTTGTATACGATGCCTAACCATCGTTGAGACCCAGATCGTAAAGGATGACAGCCCGACAACGGGCAAATCTTCGTTGTGCGAACTTTTTCTGAAGGCTGCCATTTGACTGTGACTTCGCCTCGTGACACGGCTGGCCAGTGATCTCCCGCTTCCGACACTAGAACGGATTATGGAGGCCCTCTTCAAAAGACGGAGTCAAGTACGCAAAGTCATCACGCAGGTCATCGAGACATCGAACGTCTTCCTCATCTGGAGCACCCATCATTACGCGAGTTGAACAATTTTTACCGAATTTCGATTGGCCAGTACGATGAGCTCAGAAGAATCGGCAAAAAGGTAGATGACACAGTTGATAACGATTGTTTGGAAGCTGACGTCGGTACCACATCCCGGGCTTACGCAGTGCCGGACAGTGGTACCGATCAGTGCAACATACTGTGACTATAGGCTAACATTTAAAAGTAGGAAGACCACGATGAAGGAAAGAACCAATTGAAGTGAAAACAAAAAAAAATCACAGCATATCCACGGAGTGATGAATGATGAGTGTGGCAAGCGGCCTTCAGCCTGTCCTTCCGTTCTTTATTGCTTCCGTTCGTCCGCGCGACCATCTGTGCGTACGTCCGTGCGTACGTCCATGCGTACGTCCATTCGTTCGTGCGTCCATCCGTCCGTTCGTCTACTACTCTGCCTTTCCGTCCGTGCATTCATCTACAGTAAACACTCTAAGTACCGCCATCTCCCATCTCGCAACCCCTGTGGTACATATCCGCTAGCGGGTATATATATATATATATATATATATCCTATCGCCTGTGAAAACGAACACTCGGGGTCATAAAAACACGCCAGCACCTACCAGACAACACACAACAAAAAATTGCTTCAAACTCAGAAAAATATCATAGATTAAAAACGCCACACAGCGGCCTTCTAATCAAAGCGAAATTCATGTCGATGGCTGGGCTATGGCGTACCAATATTGATCCGTCGCTGTGATCTGTCAGTGTGAGAACTCAAGCTTCTGCACTCACTGACTCTAACCAGACACCCAACCGACCCAGCCTTTATCCAGTACGGGCGCCAGAATGGTGTGTAAGCAAGGCCCCGAACTCTTCAAAAGGCGGCGAACACGGATACACTATAGAGAAATGCCTATGCTATCCATCAATCCCGTAGTAACTGAACAGTGTCAATGCTCTCTATGCAGTATATACTTCAGGAAACCCCGTGCTTTGTGAAGATGATGGACAGCACGCGGACTTGCGCATGCGTCGTTGTGTTCTGTTCACGTGCTTCCGACGCTTGGTGAATCGATCATCTTCAACAAACAGCCGTCTTTGCGGATGCGACAGCTCTCGACCAATGTTTGCGTGCACCGTAGTTTGACGACCTGTCGCATTTTCCAAGTTTATCGGCTGGGCAAACAAAAAGTAAGTAAATATATGAAGACATAACAAGCCCGAAGCCTCTGAAACCCACTTAATATAACAAAAGCTCACGCACAATCTATTCAGAGCATATTCAACGTTAAATACACGTTTAGGAAACAGTAAAGACACGTCGAACAAAAGAGTACAGGAATCTAAGTAGCTTTTCTTTTTTGTTCAGTGAAAAAGTGCGCATATATAAAAACTTGAGAGAGGAAACCAGGCAGGAAATTGTGAACACACGGCATGCAGGCAAATCGTCTGACACGCATCAAACACCCAATCACGTTTGCCCTAAAGTCCGGCAAGGTAATCAAAGTGCTGATTGGATAGCGCAACGGAGCGCGCGCGCACACGCATGTCACCCAGCGTGTTTATGAATAGAGCTTAGATAATTTCGCCAGCTAACTATAGAGTGCGCCTGTCATGTCCCGTTTGCTCATCTCGCACGCAGCGTTAATAAGTTCGAAATGAATTCTTACCAACATTCCCGAGTTTCGATTTTGTCATGCGCTACATTGTACCAAGTGGTAGCCAGCAAAATGATGCGGATTATTAAATGCTGGCCTTCTTTTCACAGTAACATTGAAACACATGCACATAGGTGCGCGCTATTATTTATTATGTGTTATTTATCATTTGGTTTATATACAGAGAAAATGTGAAGAGAGAGAAAAAATAGCAATGTAACAGGCTGACAAGTGCCACCTGTAGAGGAACAACGCTTACCTGCTCCTTCTGGAAGGGGAGACATAGAGGAAAAGAAGGCAGTGGGAAAGAAAAAAGAAGAGAGAACATGAAAGTAAAGCAAAAAAACACACGCAAACACGAATAAGTAACAATACTCATTGTTGGCCTAGTTGTATACTTGCTTAATGGCATGCTTTGGCCGCAAATAACACACACACAAAGTAAAGAAACACTCAATGACAACTTGGAAGTGCCACTTGTACTTGTCGTTGAGTGTTCCTTTACTTTGTGTGTGTGTGTGTGTGTTATTTGCGGCCAAAGCATGTCATTAAGCACGAATGAATAGCCGCATAGAAAGTCAATAAAAGTGAAGTCAACTCCGTTTTCCTTAACAAAGTTAAAAAGGGCTTTATGGCCCAGGTCACGCCTATAGAAGCACATTCTCCTGGAACAGGCGATCGTCCATAGGGTCGTGCACGTGAGTCCAATCAATCCATATTCCTCCGTGAGCGCTGCTCGCTGCACAGCGATTGTAGGGAACTCTGAAATTATGTGTTGTATTGTCTCACAGGAGCCACACGAATAACACATGAGACTGTCCGCACCTCCTCGACGATATAATCGTTCCTGCACTGATACAGTCCTGCAACATGTATACACTCACGAAATAGTGTGAGTGTGCGTGTGAGTGTGCGTGTGAGTGTGCGTGTGAGTGTGCGTGTGAGTGTGCGTGTGAGTGTGTGCGTGTGCGTGTGCGTGTGCGTGTGCGTGTGTGTGTGCGTGTGTGTGCGTGTGTGTGTGCGTGTGTGTGTGCGTGTGTGTGTGCGTGTGCGTGTGTGTGTGCGTGTGCGTGTGCGTGTGCGTGTGTGTGTGCGTGTGTGTGTGCGTGTGTGTGTGTGAGAGAGAGAGTGCTCGCGCATGCGTGAATGAATTTTCGGCGACTTGTACCACGGACTTCTTTCTTGAATGTTTCCCTATATTTCTCATCGTGAGTTCTTTGTAACCTGTACCCATTCTGAAGAAAGTTCGGCTTCCCAAAGCTTGACAATAACCGTGACAATAACGAATCCGAGTGCAATAACCGATGAAAATACTTCAAGTTGTGATACTTGTGTACAATCGCGAACACAAAAGTCAGGGTTGAGTGCTATATCGCCCCATTCGGGCCTTTGTTACACGCTTAGCCACCTCTGTACACTCTGATGACTTCGGCAAATTCATGACTTTTATTTTTTCATTTTTCCACGTTCTTGTGCTTTGTGCCGCAGCAGTCCAACAAATTTCCGAGATTGTCTCTTCTTCGAGCGCGCATTGTGAGCGTAAGCGTAACGTGAGGCGTCGGAAAAGTTCACTATGTCGCCGAAGGGGCGTCTGCATCTGCACTATCTGTAAGCTTAGCCACTTTACCCTATTCCAACACGCACCATTTTCGGGAAACATAGACCTTAAATTCACATGCGCGTAAGATTCGGACACAGACGTTTAGCTGCTCCATAGCTGTGTTTTTGTTTTTCTGTCATGTAAGTAAGGTGCGCGTTGGAATCGGGCGATCGTTGGAGTTGGCTGTAAATACGGTAGCGCCGAGACCTCAGCAGCTCGCACCTCACCGGCACACCGTCGCCGCATCCGCGTCTCAGCACGCACTTGGCAAGGGCTATTCCTGGGCATTTACGTATATTCGAAAATTTGTAATGACGAATTAAGTGTGGTGTAGTCGATTCGGTACTTGAATCAAATTGCGCATATTTTTTAATACCGAATATTTTTCAAATACTTTTCGAATATACAAGAACGACGGGAAACCTCAAAGGAATAACACATTAGAAGAGCTAAGGATCTCTTTATTATTATTATTATTGAATTGAATATTAAGCATGCAATGCAAGCGCTTACAAGAATATCGCAAATGCCCTTGACTCCCGATGAAAGAATTTTCGCTTTGCACTATGCAGTGTCGCTGAAGAGAATGTGCCCTTATTTTGCTATATTTGTCACAAGATTTGTGTATTGTCATTCATGACACATTATGTATCTTTCAAGCTTTCGCATCGTTTAAAAGCTGGTGATGATATACCCCCTCGAATACTGAAGCAGCTGCTGTAATCACCCAACAGTAGAAGAATACCTCTAAGGTTCCATTCTCTAGTGTATGCGAGCTTAATTAAGTTTACGGAATGTGGTGTCTTTTGTTGGATATATGTAACGGCAAAATTACTTTGTTTGCACTTTGGAAAAGTTGTTTGAAATAAAGAAACGTTGTAAAATTCTGGGACTCTCGTGAAAACGGTTCTTTTGCTATTGGAAAAATATTCAAACTCTATACAATTTTTATTCAACTCCATTATATATACGTTTTACAATTAGCATACACCTTTGCTTTCAGAGAACTTTATGGATATGTGATCGTATTTAACAGGCAAAAAAACTACATAAGAGTGATCTTAGTGATAAACGTACAAACCACTTAAATTCAGCGTATACCTCCAGGTGTGCTAAAAATACAAGAGTAGAACCTACCTTAAAAGGAAAAACAAAATTATGGCTATTCCAGAAAAAAATAAACACCAGCATTGCTGTTTTGGAATCCACCATCGTGCATTTACTGAACCATTTCACCGTAGCTTGTACGCCGTAAATATACGGTATAACTATTACGGCACGTTAAAGACATGACCTATATAGCGCGTGTAAACGTAAGTGTTCCGTGCGGTTACACTGCACAATGGTCAGAAACCAACTCCCATAATTGTTTTTTGTTGTTGTTGTTTTTGACCTGTAAATAAACGTTTGGGTGTTTCGCTCTGTACAGCTGTTGATATGTGCACAGTATCAGCACAATTGCTTGGTTTCTCTCAAACCTCAATACTACAGAGAATCGAAGAATTTAGTCAAGGACAACAGTGCCAAAGAGCCAGGTAATAAGAAGACAATTACGGTCAGTATTGCGTTCATGTCGCTTCTCTCCGAACGGTTCTATAGCCGCTCAGTGCCCCCCCCCCCCCCCCCACCTACCCTAAATTAACTGCATGGGGCTAGGCGCCTCGTTTGCGAGCACGCGTGAAATGCCCTCGTTCAACGCTCTACACCTCACTTATGCACACCCTTCGTGTACGAGAAGACAGGCAGGTCCTTCGCGACAGATGCGCGAGCTGTGTGACGATCCTCACTTAGCGCCGTTAGGCGAACCAGCCCGCATATCGTCTTCGCGCAGCGCGACACGGGAGATTCTCTCACGAGCGTATACACAAAGGACCGTGCTGCACACGCACTAAGGATGTTTGCCTGGCGCTCGGAAAACAACGGCTACTTGCCTACCTCTTTTGCGCACGCTCTATGCTAGAACGGTGGTGATACGAGACAGACCGTCAGTCTCCCGCACAAAGAACACGGGATTTATTTTTGCCGTAACCAGATCATCTGACTCCGCAGTGTAGTGCGTGAACGAGAATCAAGAAAGTAACGCTGTCCATGAAGTAAGCATGCCTAACATAGACCTAGCTCTTGCGGAACAAGGCAACTTAATGCTTTCCTGAGGTACCTTGAATACAGTTACCTGTATGTAGGCCATCCCTACCCTTGAAGGAAGAAGACAAGACCTGCTTTGCGCACCAAGGGAAGTAAGGATGAAGGCTGTACAGTCTGTTTACAAAGAATAAGATGCCTGTGCTAAATTTCACAAAATTTGATTTACAAATACGCATACTAACACTGTTTCCACAACCCTAGCAATGCGCTTTTTTCAGGTGCCCCGGTATACGCAAGCGTATCCCAAGCTTGACACTGTGTATTCGGGTATGTTGTTGCGACACAGTGCCAAAATTATGCTGAACAACTGCACGCAAACAAATGAGGAGCTGGTGCTAAATTAACAGGCAATGATTTAAGAAAGGAAGGGATGACATCACAATGGGTTAAATTTAATGAAGCACCTGCGATGACAATTTTATGTGCCGATCAGTGGTCATTGATTTCTTTAATTTAAAAAAAACATGCTCGTTGACACACGTAATGACGACCATGTATTAGCATATCAGCACAGCGGCTATTTTCCTTGTCTGTAGGAATGCTGACATACACAACGGTGCCGCATCTACACGAACATACAAAGCAGATATCAATCTTCCATGAAAGCATTAAACAACTGCATCCGTGTACATGTCGAGCAACATCGTAACAAAATGCGTTAATTTCCTGTTTATTCTTAAAACAACAATCTTACGTTTTATATTTTTGGTTCGAGAAAAGAATTTTTCGCAAAAGACTATAGTACTGCTAATCGTATTTGAAAACATCTTAGCACTATATAATTCAATTTCTACTTGGTTTCAAAGCATAATTTCGCTTTGAAAGCTGACAATCTTTCTATTCACGTACCTCTAATACAATCACATCTGTACTCATCTTCAGCAAAGCATGATTTCTAAGATAGATAAAAACCGTCAAGGTGTTGATGCGAAGTATCCTTAACTCGCTATCGAATATCAGGTCGCTCTACAGAGCCTGTTACACGTAGAATTACCTGTCGTCGTAGCATAATCAACCTGTCCCTAATGCATTTGTAGTGATGATTTGCCAACGGCAGTCACCTGATACGGGTGTCGCAGTGTCGCAATTGATCGCAATTGGAACCGACCCGGATAAAACCTCTCGATCGTGATTAGCTTCTTCGCACAAGCTGAAAATCATTGTGTCTATCATTGTTGAGAAATTTTATGCCGATTCGGCTTAATAGTGATCAGAAGCACAGTGCGACACTGCTATGAATCTACGTTAACTATTAGTTAACGTAGATTCATAGTTAGCTATTACTAGGCCCTCTTCTTGTGCAATGATCTTCAAATGCTTATTACACAAATATAAAACCGACAACGCAGAGTAGAAGTTTGTTGCTGACCTTCTAACCTATAAGCACAGCCTGCATGGGCCGCTTAGGTAATTACGCTTAGATCAGTTCCGTGTCAAGAGATACATTAGTGGCTACGCTGTGGTATGCTGAAAAAGAGGTACGACGTCTTCACCCTGATGCGGACGGGTAAAAGGACGTTAGGGCCACATATATGGCGTCGTCTAGGACAACACTCACTGTTGCCAACGGCGGCCATTTGAGGGCTACGCAAACTCGACGAACAACTTTCATTACAACGACATGAACACGTGCACCACTCACGAGGCTATAGTAACCTCTCTGCTTTGCTTTTCTTATCTTTTCATTCGCAGGTGGGCGCTTCTCTGCCTCGCAGCCGGACCTCGTTAGTTAGCCCTGGAAGCGTGGAAACAAGCACCGCCGCCCGCTCAGCGAGCCGTGAAGCGGGTGCATCTCGCCCAATGACGGTGAGCTGCCTGCCGCTCGGCTGTTGCGCCCTTGCTCGGGCACACGGCAGCACGCGCAGTTAATTTGCCTACCGCCGGCACTCCTCGCTTCTTACTAACTCGAGCGCTTCGTAACGCCCGAGAGAAAAACCGTGGCGAGTGAGTGGACCGAGGCCGAGCCCTTGTGTGGTAGTCTGAGCGCAAAAGCCTCCGACAACTTTTCCACTTGAAAGTGGTGAGTGTGCTATAGGCGGATCGCGTTTCGGTGCAGTGAAAGACCCGCATCTCCAGCTCAGCGGAATTCTGCGCGCACTTAGTGTAACGTGCAATAAAGAAATGTGTTCCAGTGGCCTACGTTTTTTTTTTTTTTGCCTCCTAATTGTAGCACGGCAGTACGTAATGGCAAAATTGGAATTCTATATTGTTTATTCACTAACCCTGGTTATTCCTGCGACAGCAGTTACAATGTACACTCTTGGCAGATTTTTCCGTTGCCGTCACGTTCCGCATAAACGGTAGAAAGGTCACAGTAGGGTCTAGTTGGCTGTACAGAGTTGACACTTGCGACGAGTTGTTCGAACATGAAAAGCACAGGTGGAACACACGCGAGCGCGAACTATCAGCTTTGTTGAAACAGCACGTCGCAAGGGTCCATTCCGCATAAAGTATCAGCCGACAACACCGCCCCACGCATCGTATGTTCTACGTGCCACTGAAAGCACACAAGCGCTGCGAACAAACGTGTTTGAAGCAGAGACGAAACAGCGGGCCATATCCGTCCCCCGAAGGGCGCTTGCGAACGCCCGCTTACCATGCCTGCCGTAGAGGGTGCTTCAAGCAGAAGAAACGCCGCGAGACCGTCTTCCCTCGGGACAAGAACCGAGCATGGAGCTGCGTTGAAGCCCCGCCGCGGTGGTCTAGTGGCTAAAGTACTCGGCTGCTGACCCGAAGGTCGCGGGATCAAATATCGGCTGCAGCGGCTGCATTTCCGATGGAAACGGGAATGTTGTAGGCCCGTGTACTCAGATTTGGGCGCACGTTAAAGAACACCAGGTGATCGAAATTTCCGGAAACTTCCACTACGGTGTCTCTCATAATCATATGGTGCTTTTGGGACGTTCAACCCCACATAACAATCAAAAAAGCTACGTTGAATAAAAAATGCGTGTAGACGCTGCATCGCTTGAACATCAACTGAAAACTTTAACCATAAAGAGAGCTGGTGCACACGAGCTATCTTGACGGACATCGGTAGACACCTCGTATGCGTGCGGTGCTCTTAGTGCTTCGCGTTCGAATACGACCGGCAGCAACAAAACCCTTTCACTCTCTGGAGCGGTCGTATTCGCTTACGCGAGCATTTCTCAAAGTTACGCGAGATCGAATTGCAAGAGAGTCTGGTACTAGCCTGACTTCGTATGACCTATTGTAGTTTTCATTGGTTCAGTTTGTGGCGAAACAATATTTTTGAGCCCTCAAGCGAAGTACAAGCCTCATAGTACGTCAAAAGAAATCGTGACTGGGATACTGAGTTTTCTTCTTTCTGCACCTATTCAGGCCTCACTTGAATAATTCTAAGCTCAATTAAATTAGTGGTCAAGTGAAAGGAAACACTTACACATACAGCAACACGAATACGTACAAGTTTGCCCCGCCGCGGTGGTATAGTTGATTAGGTACTCAGCTACTGACCTGCAGGTCGCAGGATCGAATCCCTGCTGCGGTGGCTGCATTTCCGATGGAACATGCTGTATACGCCCGTGTGCTTAGATTTGGGTGCACGTTAAGGAACCCCTGGTGGTAGAAATCTCCGGAGCCCTTCACTACGGCGTCTTTGATAATCACATGGGTAGTTTTAGGACGTTAAGCCCCACATATCAATTAACACGAGTAAGTTTCATAAAAAGCCCCAATGACGAACGCAGACAATGCATTTTATGTTCAGACTCGATGTCCATTAAACAAATAATACAAGGTTGAAAAAAAAACACCTCTGATCTATAGTTTTTGTTGCCACTCGTAGAAAGAATATTCAAGCCAGGTGAGCGCTTCACAGGAGTTCCTTCGACGAGTGTTTCGTCTCTAAAAGGTAAAGAAGTTTCATTGACGACAATTTGAACAAAAAAATAACGTATGACGTATTTATAAACATTCAAGTCAAACAACGAATAAGTTTAGATTGTTGAATCATATGGTAGCAATTGCTGTTGCTTTCATAAAACGATATGGTTATGAAGGACCCTCTACTGGAAGACTCCGTAATTTGTGACCAATCGGGGGTTCTTTAAAGTAAACCCACATCGAAGTACACGGGCCTCGATCATTTTCGCTCTCTACATAAAATACAGGCATCACGGCCACGATTCGATCCCACGACCTTCATGTCGGCAGTCGAACACCATCTAGACCACCGTAACTGTTGTGATTTGTACACTGAAAGCCAGTCTGAAGAGTGCGCTTTTTAACCTGCATCTATTCTCGAACATGCTGCACGGATTCTTTCCGTCAGCCGTTCGACCTGAAGGCGCTTTTCGCGGTTCTCACACTTCACAGAATCCGGGCGAAACTGTCAAAGACCGCCTGCGGCTTCCGCGCCGATGCAACGTTCAGTCAACATTTCCTTCCGACGTTGACTCGATCTACCCTCGGGGTCACGGTGCCGTCCAGCACCCGTCAGCCAAACAAGCTGTCTCGCCACTGAATTGAGCCTACTTCTCTTCTCCCATCCTCCTTTTTTTTTTGCATGATTGCGCACTCGAGCATGTGCATGTGCAAATATCGGCGCCAAAGAGAATCGTGCCGTTCCTTCAGGTTTAGGTGTTGGACCCCGGGCAGACAGTAGGCCGATAAACAGCGCCCGCCGAACGTACTACCAATCTTATTGTCTGCATTGGAAGACAATAGAAAACGTTGGCATGGATGCAGCATGTTGTCCATCACAAAAAAAGTTAAAGTGAGCAAATACAGGCTCGAGGACTACAGAACAATACATAATAATAGTAATTGGGGTTTTAATTATAAAAAACACGTAATGATTATGATGAGACAAGCTCTATCGGTGACCTTCAGACATTTTGACCGTCTGGTGCTTTTTAACGTGCATTGGCATTGTACAGTACGCGGTTCTCTTTCACTTCGCCTCCATTCAAATGCGAGCGCCGCCGCCAGGACCGAACAGCGACCTTCGCGGATCAGCAGCCGATCACCTGCAATCGCTACACCACCGCGACGGACAACAGAACAAGACAACGCAGACGACTTGGGTTATGATGCAGTCGAATGCTCTACCACTGAGCAAGAGCACATTGTAACTATTCCAATGAAGTTTTAATCAATCAATAAATCAATCAATCAACCAATCAATAAATGGTGTTATGTTGCTGTCCTCTCTTGTGTTCGTGTTTGTACACTTTACCTTCTGTCATGAAGAATGTTTGACGACTCTTTAAAGACGTAATCCTTCCAAGCACCAACTTAGCGTGCCTCTCCCGCTACTCTGTCACAAATAGCATCACAGAGGCTTGTCGAATAAACTTTGTCTTAAGCGTTATCGTTTACAACATGCCTCCATTGCTTGCTTGCTTCCTTGCTTGCCTGATCGTCTTTTGAGGCTCTTGCGCACTAAGGGTTTGGCCATGAAGCTGGCGGTTAATATAAGTGAACAATTTGGGACTATGTAGGCTAGAAAGAGATTATTATTTTCGCCGTCATCATTTCCTTAAAAATGGCATCGAGGAATAGCAAAAGTCACTAGCCGAGTCAGATTATTCAAAAAAGTTGAGATTACTTAAAGCTAAATATAGAAATGGGATACTAAATGGGATTACTAGATATAGAAATGGGAAAAAAAATAAAGCAGTTTCGTCGGGGTGGTACCCAGCGTGAATGAGATCTGCAGCTAGGTAGCCTTCTTTATTTCTAGCTACCTTGTAAAAGGACGACTTTCGCCCGATGGGGGACGGGGTGATCATTATAATGAAAATTCCTTGCACACGTCGTGGATATAAAAGTCTTCGACGTAACTATGTCGTGAACGACATGTTTGCGTGTGACATTGGTGCCAAACTTACAAACTAAGGTCTATATGCGTCCCCACTATGAGAGTTTATAACCATGTCTGGCACTGTCATCCAACCTAGCTATCAGCTATCTGCGTAAAAGGGCACGTTGCATTACACTCCAACTACTGCGTGATAAACTAGATTTTACTACTCTGCGGGTGCGTGTCAAGTTGCTCCCCAAAATGGGTGACATGCTTTAGACATAGAGTTCTTTCACGAGCATTCTGTACACCCGCCGAAAAGCTTCTCGTCGCGTAAGTCTTGGTTTGCCGCGTTGGCTGTGGTCCTTGGCCACCATGTAGTCCCGGCACGTTTTCCTGCCCACTCAAGTTTTTCCGCTGCCTGACGAGTTTTACTACTGTCGTCGGTTTTATAGCTAATTTCCGGAAAACCACAACGCACATTCCTATTGTCCTTGCGTCACACTTCCAGTGTTGACGAGGGCTTCGATTTTCCTGTACTAGACATCGAAAGATGCTCGGCATTCAGGAAATCTCAAGGTCGCCAAGGAACCAACGCTAACATTCGCTGCGATACAGGGCGTCAACTATACGAGATGTCGTCAATGCATGGCATATACAGTATGAGCACTTGTCGTGATCGTGAGAGATTTAAGCCTGCACACGGGCAGCCAAGATTGCCGAAACGAAAGTGTAACAACGATCCATCGTGCGGTTGCATGAACCACTCTAAGCTAAAACGCCTTCTTCTACTTAGTCGATTTTATTAATTCCCCTCCCCGCAATAGAGCCTTCAACCCGTTAGGTGTGCGAGCGGATGCAATGGAAGTTTATGCATCTCATGCGGGTGCTTTGTGCCTCCGAGATCGGTGAATCTTTGACCAAACCCGAGTTATATATATATATATATATATATATATATATATATATATATATATATATATATATATATATATATATATATATATATATATATATATATATATATATATATATATATATATATAGTGAGAGAGAGAGGGGAACCTCTGGCGCTAGTGTCTATGGGAGCTGCAATGCACAGCGCTTCTGGAAGTAGGGCAATCGTGGGTATAGTCAACAAATTTGTCTAATCTTCGTTCGTAATTTCGGCTCCGTTTGGCTTCGCGTGGCTTGGAGCAGCTTTATCACGAAACGACAATAAACAAATGTTCATCACTTTCATTTCGCCACCTTAACATTTTAGGCTCACGACCTATTCAAATGGGCGCACGAAGCTCACAACGCACCACTCTTTTAAAACCGAAACACAGCCACAAACCAAGCAACAAGTGCGTTCAATGCTCGCAAGAACGAAGACTATATAGGCAGATTTGTGTACTGCCCGTCATTCTTATGGCGGCTGAACGATTGCAGCATCAGAGCTCCCTCTAGTAAATTTTGCGAAACTTTGAACCAAGTGACAGTGTCATGTAACAACGTCATCACATGGAGTGGCAATTTTTTTTCGTGTCTACGTGCGATGTCATCATGAAGTAGACAGAAAGAAAACAGCCTCGTGACACTGGGGACCAAACCTATAACTTTGGTAGAACCTGAATTTTTTGTAATTCGAGTCAGTATAGCCTATAGCCAAAGGGTAGCACCGAACCCGTGCCCCCCCCCCCCCCCCTCATAGTGTCTGTTTTCTTTTTCACCTTTGCATACAAAACAGAAAATAACCAATTTAGGGTGTCCCCACCCCTAAAAAAACTGCCTACGCACATGATTCTAGTGTCGGTGCGTTTTAGTCTGTGTTTTAAGCCGCTAGGGCCGTGAGTAGGACGCAACATTAGTACAAAAACGTAATCACCTCTTGATATTGAAGAAGGGCACCGTGCATTATTCATAAGTATTAGATCAATCAGGTCATGGTGAGCATATTCGCAAAGTTATTTAAACTGAACATCACATCTGCCTGAAGGGAGGCGGTAATCCGCTGCTCGGCCTCGGCAGATCGGCTCTGAGCTGTCCACCAAGCCTACGAGGCGGCTGAGGAGCTCGGCATCTTAGCTTCACGTGGGAGCGGCCCGCGAAACAGTGATTTGTATCTTAAAGGAACCAATAAAAGTTTATTCGCTCCAATTCAATCCGAGAAATGTATAGCATATTCGAACTGCATTGTGTGCTGCAAGAGCTTATGCTATCGAGAGAAAAAAATTCAAAACGAGGCATATCGGTTTCAACTAGCTGGCAATAGTTCATTAATTAGTCAGTTTTATAGATGCGGAGGCTTTACATTTTTGTCGTCTCTTCGTTTCCCCCAGTTACAGCAGCAAACTATACGAACCGCTGTTTGTGCCAGTGTAGGAATCTCCCACATGAGGAACCACGATGTTCCATTAAGCGCCTCCATGGGCAAGCAAAGCTTTGATGATAGATTAACATGTGGGGTTTTAACGTCCCAAAACTACCATATGATTATGAGAGACGCCGTAGTGGAGGGCTCCGAAAATTTTGACCACCTGGGGTTCGTTAACATGAACGGGCCCACATCTGAGAACACGGACAACATTTCCGCCTCCATCGGGAATGCAGCCGCCGCAGCCGGGGGGCAAGCAAAGTCAGACATCCCGTATTCCGCAGCCAGTTTTAACAATATTATTTGAGGGAAGAGGGTGTTTGCATCCTAAAACTAAGATATGATTATCAAAGGACTCGCAGTGGAGGACTCTAGAAGCTTGGAACACTTGTGGTTCATTATAACGTGCCCCTAAAGCTATAAGCACACGGCCCTCCACCGTTTGGACTGCATGATCGCCGTGTTCGGGATTCAATCCCGCGACCTACGGGTCAGCAGTCAAGTGCTGTATCTGCAAAACACGATAACCAGAACTACAACGGCGGATTTGAAAGCGGTTATTCTAAACAATCAGCGCGCCTCGCTGCGGTGGTCTAGTGGCTATAAGATAATCGGCTGCTGACCCGCAGGTCGTGGGATCGAATCCCGGCTTAGGCGGCTATTTCTGATGGAGGTGGAAATGTTGTGGGCCCGTGTGCTCAGTTTCGGGTGCACGTTAAAGAACCCCAAGTGGTCAAAATTTCCGCAGCCCTCCACTACGGCGTTGCTCACAATCATACGGTGGGTTTGTGACGTTAAACCGCACAAATAAATCAATCAATAAACGATCAGCGCGCGATGACACACGTTAGCGATGAGCGTATAACTGCCTGAGAGACTCGGATAGAACACTCGCCGTATAAGATCCATGACAGATACGCATATTTCGGATAAGTATCCATGGTAAGCCAAGCCAACTAGTGCAACGTAATCTCCGTCACTGTGATAATTTATGTGCACAAACGACAAACGAAGCACTTCATACTCGGCGACAATTTCATACTCGACGTGGCTTCCGCATATTCGTCTTCTTCTGCAAGTAATATACGGTAGCTTGCGGTTGCTTTCAGTTTTTCTCGCTCACATCTTTGACGCGTTTACAAAATTATGTACGAGAAAACTATGAATTGGAGAAGCATTTGGGATGTCCGGTGTAAGTTTCAGTGTTCTATTACGGGTTTATTTTTTTTTTTTGAAGAACGAAACTCCGCCCTTGGGGGCGCAAACTGTCGTCACGCACGCCATGTTTCCTTAGAAAATTGATGAGATCGAAAGGCGTTGATGTCTATACGAAATGGAAATAAAAAGAGATCATTCTTGAAAGGTGAACGAAAACAGTGTTTTATATGCCCACAACTTCCCACCGCCAATTCAGCCCTACAATAAAAAAGTATTTATTCGAACAAGGTAAATGAGCAAATTATCAGTTCTCGTAAGCACTTTTTTTTTTTTGCGCGGCAGCTGCAGGCATGTGCTTTGGCTCTGTAGCTTCCACATTTCTGTCAAGAAAAGTTTTCGCCGAGTATAGCTGATGTCACTACAGACGTAAGATGACAGGTTACCATATTCAAGGGACACGAAAGAGCTAGGCAAAACAATTTTTTTTTCGTAACGGCAAATCGCGCAATGCTGACAGCACGATTAATAGCGCCAGAAGACACCTGGCAAACAAAAGGAGTCATTTAAACAGGCCATGACATGGCCAATCACCAAACTGCGGTTTTCAGCGAGAGATAGATGTAGGTGGTCTGTTGTGTCGGTACATACACGCTAAGAAGTAAATCAGGAAGAGGGGCATCGAGGTTGCCCCTTTAGAGAAGTAACTAAGCTGCCACAGCCATTCCTCCATCTTAGGGATAACTGCGGAGTTACTCCACCCTCTCTCTGTTACTCCTCAAAGAAGCAACAGTTCTTTTTCGCGAAATAAAAATGAGACTCTGGATATTTTAACAAGCATTTCGTAGTGTGCACAGGCATATAATTAGATGTGCAATCGATGCGCAAGCATGACACTCAGAAATAAACGCCAGGAAATTTAAATTTAAAGCAAACACGCCGTATTTGATCTCACATCCACTCAGCACATACGCGTACACTAACCACTCCCCCACATCACGCTTTGGCACTGTCTAGAAGGGGACAGGTTTACGTAGACACTGATGGGTCGTTTACACCCGGCGCGAACTTTCGTGTATAGTCACAGGGCGCTTTCCTCCAGAAGGTGAAAAGCAGCCCACCTTTTGGGGGAGCAAAGCGCCCTTTTCGAGGTGACTGCGCAGTTATCCCAGGTAACTTTTTAGAGTGTACATGCGAATAATCAATCTAAAGAAATATTTGATCCAAATTAACCCCTAGAATTCGCGGGGTATAAACGCCACCTGCTACCACTACTTTCCTTTTGCCACGGCTGTTTGACGTCACGTGATTCATAAAGTATAGAGCCGTCGCCTTACACCCAAGTTTCAGCCACTGAAAACCTTATTTTTCAATGGAAGCTGTACGAACCTGAAATAGCTTTATTGTACGCGCTGCTTTCCACCAAAAATATATATATATATTGACCGGAACACAAACACTCGCAAAGCAAGCGGCTTGTTAATGTCGCTATTCGACAGTGCTCCAGTGCTGTCGGACACTCAGGCCGCTTGCAAGCTTACAAAAAAAAAAAAATGGCAGCATATCCACGGAGTTAATGATGGAAAGTGGGGTGAACCATCCGTCCGTCCATTCGTTTTTGCTTTGGTCCGTCCATGCGTTTGTCCACGCATCCGCCCCTGTGTGCGTTCATGCGTCCAGCCATGCATCTGTCTGTTCGTCCGTTCGTCCATCTAGTCAACACTCCAAGAACCACCATCTCGCATCTTTTCATCATATATTCCCCATGTAAAAACACCGCCATCCAGCGGACATTCCAAAGACTAAACGGGAGGTGGCACAAGTACACTTTCTTATGGCTTGCGCTTCGGGTCTACTCCCCACCTTTAACCACCTTGAGTTCATGGTATATACTAGTTCACTGTATTCATGGCACTCTGGCCCAACGCTCGCTAAACCTTTCTAAAACCATGGAGGTTACGTCCAGCGAGTATAACGTAGCAACCCTTTCTTGTAAGATAGTGCTCAATGTACATTCCGATGGCTGCTAATGGGGAATGAGACACAAGAGCATTCGGCTTTTAGTTAACACGCACGCTGCGAACTTTTTATTGTTCAACAGAGCACAGGAGAAATTTCGCATCGGCACCACCTTGTAGGTAAATATGTAACACTGGTTACACACTAAGACTGCGACTACGACAATGAGGGACGAACGGGTGCCGCTTCAAGGAGCTTTGCCCCTAAAATAGTCATTATAACAGAAGCACTTGACCTTTGAATGAACAAACAACGATGGATCACGACGGAGATGAAGACAACATGGCACTGTGTTTGCCCGCCAGCCCAATTCAAGACGCTGATAGAGAGCTTGACCAAACGCGCTGCAACGTTGCCAGATCGTTTGCGAACACACAACTATTAACCCGTATAACACAGATTATGAGTGAATCGGTGGCACGTTTAAAGACAATAATTGTAGCGGCGAGGTTTCGAGGTAGCCTGCGCCAGCTTGAAGTGGCGTTACATACTTTGACCACGTCTGCTATAGGGCTTACGGGATCGTTTATCGGTAAAAAACAAATGTTTGAACTATGTTCGCAGATACCCGAAGTCCTTACACTAGCAAGTTGCAAAAAAATTCACCGAACAAATCTGACCAAAATACACGAAAGAACTTCCATATTTATGGCGGCGCACTGCTGAAGTTTCACGAGCTGAAGTTTCGGTAAGAAATTCGAAACGAAACTGCGGCCTTGATTTCATTTCTTAATAATTATGTTCTAAAGCCAAAACTAATGAAGACTGAGTGCTGAAAGCGCAGTTTGTCTGTTTACAATGATTTAACACTTCAGTTTATGTCCTTTAGCGAACGCGTACGTACGTAAACGCAGCGGCAGTCAGCGGGAATCGATTTCCCCGTAACCGTAGTTACTAAGTGCCGCATCGCCACGGGCGCATGTTCTAGGATAACAGCCACGCCGCTTTAGCCTAACGAATCCCCAGCACCGCGCTCTTAACCTAAGTTCACTCAAGCTGTAGCAGGCGTTCAACGCAGGCACATCTCGTTTGCACAATGGATAAGCCACGCGTTTATGAGCCGCTCAACCATTGCAGCTGCACTTCTCGCGTCGTGTCGTCGCCAGCAACGCGCAATCGATCTCTCGCCTCCGAGTCGACGAAGGGAATTAAAGAGCGCTTACTCTAATTCGACATGAGTGTTTTGCATAGGAACTAGCGGCGTTAATTACTAAAGCGAAGGCATCACATGGTCGGAGCATAGCCGAGAAGTAAGGCCAGGCGACGAATTTACAGTAGCTTCTTTATGGTCGACTGTTAAATGCGAAGCATTTCTTAGCGCACCTTTTTGCGCACTTGTGTTTCTCGTGCAAGCACACACGTTACCGCACGGGTCATGAGAGGCGCGACTCTCGGATCAGGCCCTGGAAAACCAATTGGCAACCCTGGACCAAGCCCCGCGAGTTGCTATAGCCAGTGGAGCTCTGGACGAAGGGCCCCGCACACTTTAGTTATTGAAAGTACAAATAAACGTTTATTCCTTCGCTGTCTTGTCGTCCTTCCACCTTCCATGCGAACAAAAATAGCCCGGTCTCCAAGTATTCGTTTGGAAGATGGAATTGTATACATTGTACCTGACTGTGTCATTCTCCTTGCTTGTTAATCAATTAATCGATAAAAAGCTCTCTTAAATAGGGACCCAAATACTGGTGCCTAAGACGAGCACGATTAATTGTTAATCAAATAAAAATTAACTAACCAATCAATCATGGTGTCTGTCATAATCATATCGTGGTTTTGGGACGTTAAACACCACATATCAATCAGCCCGTTCCAGTTACAAACATGTTGCAATTTCACCCATTTATGGCAGCATTGTCCATCTTCTTTCACAATCTACTGTTCATTAATTAGCTGTGACGTAAATTATCTACCTTATAAAGCCGTAATGGGCAATTAATGAGGACCACAGACAGCACCGGGATGATCATGGCACGCGTTTAGATTGAACTTGTCGCGCTGTTATTACACCTACATCGCTATACGTAATGAGAAATTAATGGCTTGTGCTGTTACGAACGACAAAACTAAAAAGTATGTGTCATCGCCATTACATTCATCTCTGTTTAATTAACCACGATCATAGTGATGACGTGCGACATACGGATTCAAGTAACAACGTATTGGAAGCAACTTTTGTCCCTGCTTGCCGGAGGGCGCTCTATAATTACAGCCGGATCCCTTGTTACAACTGTTCTAACAATTTCGACTTTTTGTTATAGTTTCAAAACCACACTACAATAACGAGGAACGTCGTAGTCCAGCAGTGCAAAAATTTAGACCAACTGTGGTTCTTCGATGTGCACCCAAACATGCCTACAGAGGCGTCAAGCACATTTGCCTCCATCAGAATTGTGGCCACCACCGCGGGGATTTAATTCCGCAACATTGGGGCATTACAACTGTTCACCTTCTGTAAAAGAAAGGGACAAGGATATTGAAGCGCCTGTTTATTGTTCAATTGACCTTGGTGAAGATGCTGTTCGGTCTGCCCACGAAAACGCCCAGACAACCTCAATACCTATATCGTGAACCGACGCTGCAAGGGGCCTTCTTTCGTTCGCTGGTTCCAATGTTGGAAACTTGGCTGAGTGAAGCCCGAGTCGGGAACCACCGCCTACGTAAACTGGACCCATCGAGGAAGCCTCAAGTTCTATCGGACTTCTTGCGCAGGGACGCAACCTTACAGTGCCACCAGATGTTATGAGAAGCTTTCACGAAGGTGTACTACTTTCGCATAAGAATGAGAGATAACTGCAAGTGTGACTCGTGCAATAGTGACGAGATAATAGAGCATTCCCTGTATTCCGTGATCATTTTGCGAGCGAACGCGACGTGCCCCCCGAAACGGTAAACAAACGAGATGATTAACCACTTTTTGAAGAGAATATTCTCGGATCATGGCTCTACGCGTCGCAGGCCAACAAAGCGAAGCGGGCCCTGTTAGGTTTTTGCTAACTCGAGCGGACCAAGTGACCGCTTGTAAGCGTTTAATGGAGAGGCACACATGTATACCCAGACGGTGCTCTCTTCCTTTTCTTTAACGCAAAAAGGCCTTCTCCCAGTGCAGGGTAGCAAACCAGACGCACGCGTGGCTGACCTCCCTGCCTTTCATTTCTTCCCTTCCTCCTCGTCATTGTATAAGTGTTTCATCTATAAACACTGTTGACAGTACTTGGCGCAGACCGCGCGGTAATTTCTGTGAAGCTTCGTGATTGCATGCGCAGTACTCGATTAGCGACGTTTATTCTAGTGTTTTAGCAAGCACGAGCGATAAAGCTCCAATGTTCAATGCCGCATGCATAAATGCCGACGCACCTGATAGCAGATCAGCTCACTGAACGACCAACGCTGCTCTTGTGTCAATGTTGAGCACGTGTTAATTTTGTGACTTTTGGTTTCTCAGGAACTAATTTGCCCATACAAAAAATCAAATATTTTTATCTTAGATCAACTGACTGCTACACTCTTCAACGTCACAGCTCGTGGCAATGTACTGACACGTTCACCTCAGTGTTAATTTTGGACTAGTTTTTCAACTCAAAGAAAAAGAAACATAGCCCCTTTTTTCTCTCTCTCTCTGATTGTCTTGTTTCTGGATACGACGCAACATCATCTCGCGGCTCACATCGAATAGTGACATAAAACAGTACGAGAGAACTAAAATACATCCTGGGACGCTATTGTATCACGAAACAACACCGTTGGCAATGGTCACATACACCGAGATATTTTCGCGGCTCAGCACGAAATGACTCGGCAAACTTTTCCCGCGTGTTTGCGCAAGATACGAGCACCACAGCACCCACCGAGTGCGACATTCTCGTTCTCTGCGGGCTCGAGCCGAGCGGTGTAACACAGCGGCAAGTTGAAATCCTAAACAATCGGACCAGCGTTTTCGAAGGATACGAAAACGTTCACTCACAATAAACAAGGCGCAGTGTGAGCCTCCCGAGGCATTGCGTTCAGTCGCAGACTCCGAGACAGCCGCCAGGTCCCTGAGGTGCACTTCGGATGGGTCGTCTGAAGCATTGCCCTGTTCGGCTAGCGAAAGAATGGTCGCCGAAAGTTACGACGGGGTTTGGGCAGTGCGCTTCGGTGGGACGCGCTAGAAGAAGCTGGCCGGCTCCGCGAACTGGACAGCAATGCGTCGCTGGCTTGTGACACAATACACAACGGCACCCAAGGTGGCAGTATCCGTTAGAGTTAAAGGTAAACGTACGGAGGCGTGTGGAACAGCAATAGCAGGTGCTCGACTGATGACGCTTGCGCGTACTGCTTAGACCTTGCTTCAGCATTCGCCGCTATGTCTGCGGCAGACAGCACAGACGCTTTAATTACTTAAAAAGAACCATATAACTAGTCATGGCTCATCGCAAAGAGCAACACATTCTCGTTTGTCTATGAAAATAGGTACACCTTTTATTGGAACCTAATAGGAACGTGGTATAGAAAGGCCCTAGTCACTTCAGCTTCAAAAAGCTAGTTTGATAGGCAATATGTTTATTATAAAACAAAATATGAGCTCTAATATCAGCAATACAAAGTGTCACTATGAAATTGAAAGCTTAATCCGCTAAATTGCCGTACATGTGTATAGGCTGCAATGTGTATGTGCTGGGTATCACCTCTAATTATTTAAGGGGTGCCCCTAGTCTGCCTAACGTGTTTACCCTATAGGACCTCTTCTGCCATTGTTTAATGTGCAGGCCATGCTAGTTGCCCCACCGCGGTGGTCTAGTGGCTAAGTTGCTTGGCTGCTGATCCGCAGGTCGCGGGATCAAATCCCGGTAGCGGCTGCTGCATTTTCGATAGAGGTGAAAACGCTGTAGGCCCGTGTGCTCAGATTTGGGCGCACGTTAATGAAATCTAGGTGGTCGAAATTTCCGGAGCCCTCCACTATTGCGTGTGTCATAAATCATATGGTGGCTTTGGAACGTTAAACCCGGCATATCAATCAATCAATCCTGGTCGTGGCGGTCACACTTCGATGGAGGCGAAAAAGTAGAGGCCCGTGCACTGAGCGATGTCAGCGATCGTTACTGGCCGAAATTTCCGGGGCCCTCCACAACGGTGTTTCTCACAATCACATCTTGGTTTTGGGACGTTCAAGCCAACAAATCATCATTATCAAGCCTGTTTCTGACACCACTAGTGGGCGGAGTGGAGGGGCGGAGCAGTGCTACTTGTCTTCCACTAATATATAACACTGCACACGCTCATGAGCACGTCGATTTGAAAAAGAAAATAATAGACATGTCTAATAGTATAGCTGCACTATCTACTGGATGAAAGCTCTCAGAAAGTACGCGAAAAGACGTGGCTCACCGAAAGCGCCGGAGGGTGACTGCGCTGGAACTCAAGAAGGGCGTTTGAGATTCGGCCGTGCCCATCGCTGCTTTTCTTTTTTTCCCTGCCACAGGCGGTCTGGCTCGGAGTGCCACATGTCCGCGATGTATTCTGATCGATATCGATCTTTGACATAGGACAGCTTTGGTTAGAGTCGAAGGCGGCTAAGCGCGACGCCCGTGATTGACGGCGTGTATACAGAGCGAGTGCGTACTGCAGTTGGCTGCAAAGTGCGTCCGTCACAACACTGCAGCGGAAAGGGAACGTACGAGGCTGAAAGCTAGCGCAACAAGTGACGACAGTGCAGCGATGCGTGTTTTTGTTTTTTTTTTACCTCGAATGTGCATGCCCATCGACGAAGAAAGCAGGCTACGCCTAAACAAAAGAAGTAAAGAGTAATTGCCACAGCTTGCGAGTCGTGCACGGCTGGGCATCAACAGAGATTGTGGGCACCTAGCGGGTTTTGGCTTGGCTTTGCTGTTACCGTCTGACTTCTCTCCTTCCCATCACTTGCTATACTATACTAATCATGGTTATGCTTGCTCTTTGTGTGTGTGTGTGTGTGTGTGTGTGTGTGTCTGTCTGTGTGTGTGTGTGTGTGTGTGTCTGTGTGTGTGTGTGTGTCTGTGTGTGTGTCTGTGTGTCTGTGTGTCTGTGTGTCTGTGTGCGCGCGTGTGTGTGTGCGCGCGTGTGTGTCTGTGTGTGTGTGCGCGCGTGTGTGTGTGCGCGTGTGTGTGTGCGCGTGTGTGCGCGTGTGTGCGCGTGTGTGCGAGTATTTCTGTCTCTCTCGATATCATTCTCTGCCTTGATGTCTTCCTTACTTTTTTGTACTTTTTCTTCTTTATTTTTCTAGCCTCGCGGGTATTTAACGAATGAATTCGGCATCCCCCACTGCTTATACCTCTGGTCCATCTATCTCTACGCAATAATAAAGATGGGTATGCTGCCGTTTTTTTCTTTATTTTTCTGTACTTATACCTATTCTCACTTTCTATCCTCGGCTTTTTTTTTTCTTCTATCTCCATATTCGTCTCTATCTATTTCTCTTTATGTCCATGTTTCGTAATGATAACTATTTTCTACTCATAACGCACGGGCAACCACGCGCATTACATCTATGCTGCTGCAATAGAAGGATGTAAGGAGAAGAAGCTCGCACACGCACAGTTCCGCTTATTGAACGCTGTATACGCCAATTACGTTTCAAAACAAACTCTGCTGACAAGCTCGAATAGGATACTTTCAGACAAGACGCTGTCGGCTTCATAGATACAGTGCTAAACTACCAGCCATAAATTCTGCGATAGCCGACATCCGAGTGTCTTGTCAACGGCGGGATATCGTAAATTAGACCCGTTTTCTCCATTTCACAAGATGCTTCACAGCGCAGGCCTGCGTGACAACCTGTTTACTTGTACACCACTCGTGTGAAATCTTCGTAGCGTAGTACATGAGTACGACGTCAAAACAAAACTCATGCAATCTGAACTTTTGTTTTGTTTTCGTCACACAGGAAAAACTAAGACCCTTCATCGTTTTTTTTTTTTTACTCTAGCGGATGTAACTGTGGTCCGTCTTCAGAAGAGTTGCAATGCTCTGCAGCACAGTAAACATTACAATCGCACGTTGTCACGAGCCTGATCAGACTGTATGGAAACTCTAAAGGTGTAGTATTGTTGGACGTGGTAAAACTATCACTCAAGCATGTGCTCTAACTACCCATGAAATGCCGCGAAACGCTCATGGTTAGTAAATAAATAAAGAGATAAATGAATAAATTATTATTGCGGGAATATTCTACTATATTATCATTCTCTTGACCCACGCGTTAAAATTTCGGACATGGCGTTCAGCTCTGACTGAAAGCTAGTAGCGATGAGCGGGTGATGTATACCCTTGCGTGAGTTTCGGTGGTAAGTCGAAAGGACAAGCTATATATATACCGGCATTATGAGGTCTTACCCAAGGATTATCAACTTCACTATCGCCAACGATAAATTCGTGCACCCAGATTAAAGTGACAGCCTCAGAACAGGCCATCCGCCGTCGAAGAGCGCACGAAAGACGAATGCGCTAACCTCGCGACTTCTCCGCTAATCCGCTTATAGGTTCCGCCGGACTAAAACTTGCAACTATAATTTTCAGACTGCATTAGACGAGCAGGCCCCAAATACTCCGTCCTTGTTAATTCAGCGGGAAAGTGTCTATTGAGGGACGATACTTAAGAACAGTCCTAAATTTAGTCCGAGCACGCATGTTCACATATATGCGCGAACGATGCTGAATACATAGAGTATAGTTCTTGGCGAATGTCTTATAAAACTTTCTCTATCCCTCATGACGTAGGCAGCAGTCGTGCGCTAAAAAGGTTTTTGTTTGTTCCTACTTGGACGTATAGGTTACTCTTTTGTGTTGTTTTTGTTTGTCATGACAATATATAAATTCATGATATTTACATTTTGTAATTTACAAAGACATGTCGAAACAAAAGTAGACGAAGACCGCTGATAATTGCAAAGCAGGCCATTTGCCAATTGATTGTCTGCTTATCGAGAATTTTTCAGCCTATTAGCTCTTCATTGTTATGGCTGCTGCAGTTAATTATCCTGATATTATTAGCAACCATTCTTTAAACCAATTGTATGCCTCTTTGATTATACTTACATTTTTTATGTTTCCTATCAACCTGAACACTATCTCTAGCTGGTCTAACACTTGGCTTATGATGGTAAATACTAATAAATGCAAAGTTCTTTGTTTTGGACGAAAACATACCGTCTCCGACTTTTCATACCACACACGAGATAATATGTTCCCGCGGGCATCATCCTACAAATATCTGGGCACCCACCTTAAACCAGGTTCTTCCTGGCTAGAACACGTCAATTCTGTTTGCGCTAACACCTCCAACACATTAGGGTATTTACGCCGAAACCTCCATCATTGTTCATCTAACGTTCGCAAACTGTCTTATCTTACTTTCGTCCGCCCGCAGCTAGAATGTGCCTCATCTGTTTGGTCCACTTCCGCTCAGTATCAAATTAACATGCTGGAAGCAATTCAGAACAGAGCCTCCCGTTACATTTCTAGGAACTACAACATTTGCTCCAGTGTGACTCAGCTTAAACTTGATCATTCCCTCCAAGCATTGCATGTTCGCCGTCACATGCCCTTGTTATGCCTATTCCATAAGTACGTGTACAGTGACTAAACATAGTCATTGCACCTTCAACGCCTCCTCTGCGAGTCATGCAGGACACATAATCATCTCAGCTCCACGCGCATGTTTGGTAACACAAACACGTTCAACACATCAGCCCAGCCGCAAGCCATTCGCATGTGGAATGATCTTCCCGACCATACCGCCTCTGATAGTCACCCTAACACACTTCGGCAAAAACTTGACATGCATTTCTTTAATGTAGCATCGTGAGATTTGTTTACTTGTTTAACTTTCGAGCTATTTTATTTTGTGAAATGTTCGCCTTTATTTTCATCAGCAAGATGTAATCTCATTTTTTAAGTGCTGCTGACCTACTGAATTGTTAGTTTTCTTACACCTCATGAAGCTGCTATTACTAACGAGCATTGTGTGTAGTTGTTCGATCCTTACAGGTTTACTGGAGAATTCTCTGTAAACCCCCCTTACCCAACGCCTTCGGGCCTGTAAGGTATTTTTCAATAAATAAATAAATATAGCGGTGTTTTGACTAATTATCTCTAACATTGCCATGTCATTGCGATCTGGCATTGCGGTATGCGACCATCTCAGCTGTGCGAATTTGTTAATTTTGTGTCCGAAGTTATGCACATGTACTACGAAATATCTAACACACACACAAACACACACACACACACACACACGCACACGCACGCACGCACACTCAAACACACACACACACACGCACACACACGCACACACACGCGCACACACAAGCACACACACACACGCATGAACGCACGCACACACACACATGCGCGCGTTGCGCTTTGTGTACACTGACTCGGTTATTTTTTCTTTCATTACGCTTTCCGCAGGACTTGTCGTCTTCACTCTGTATGTAATCCATAAAGCACAATGTCGTATCGAGGGGAGGGACCGGGGGCAACTTGTAGTCGTGAAAAAAATGTGTCATTCCTGTCATACAGCTGTTATATCGTGGAAGTATTTGTAAATATCGCGGCTCGTTTTTTCTTTTTTAGACAAAAGTATAATTAGAACTGTTATGTGTACTTAAAAAGTGTTTAGTGATTTAGAGTTCATGGTACTCTCCTCTGAAAGAGCAGATAGCCGTCCCAGTTTTATGAAATCCTTACATCGACATCGTGCGAATGTTAGTTTAAGAACCGATTGATTTGATAGATATATGTGGGGATCAACGTCCCAAAACCACCATATGATTATGGGAGACGTCGTAGTGGAGGGTTCCGGAAATTTCGACCACCTGGGGTTCCTTAACGTACACCCAAATCTGAGCAAACGGGCCTACAACACTTCCGCCTCCATCAGAAATGCAGCCGCCGCAGCCGGGATTCGAACCCGCGACTTGCGGGTCAGCAGCCGAGTACCTTAGCCACTAGACCACCGCGGTGGGGCTAGATTAAGACCTAGCTGTTACATTAAGGATACTTAAGAAATCCTACGGTTCGTATTTCCGCACATATCAGGCTCTTCGGTGGCACAGCTTTGGGGAGAACCTACATGGCCGGTTGCAAACCATGACCACGACAACGTGCTCATATGCATAATGTACTATGACCACTATGCTGGCCCAGCTTGTTTTGTTCTGAAATTCAAGAGAGGTCTTCATTTTTCCTAAAGTGACGAGCTCTTTTTGAAACATTCTTCATCACCCACCCTGCTTAGAAAGCACTTTATGACATAGGGGTATCCAGGAGAGGGGGGAAGGTGTCAGACACCCTTTCTCTGTATATATACGCACATATAAACGCATGCACGAACACACACAAAGTGTGATTGGACCTCCCCCTCCTCTCCCGAAAAAAATTGATGGCTACGTTCCTGCTTTATGACTCCGGCTTGTCATCGCTCCAGCTTATGCGGTGTGATCACGCTTACAGTAACCCGCTCAATACAGGTAATAATAGGCCTATAGTAGTGCTCAAGCCCGGATTAAAATGAACGAACAAATGTCTAAAACAGTATAAGTAACAAAAGTATCCAAGTCAAGTAATCGGGATGATTAACTTAAAATTGCTAAGAGGTGCACGTGTGTCAGCCTGAGTTATGGGCCCCCGTAGCAAGATTCCACTATAGTGCTGAGAATACGTGCATATTAAACATTGGCGTCATTGCCGTTTTGGGAAACTTATAGCAGTGGCAAAGCTACGACCGGGAATCGTTGGTTGCCCGTGCGACGCACATCCTCAAGCTCAACAGAAGCGAAGACTCCATATGCTTGAGGGGCGAAGCTCTTAAAGGTTCGAGCAGTGTTGGTGTCCGGCTGGTACGCTCCAAAAAACCGAAGTCGAAACTGAGAACTTGGCCATCGAAAAACAAAAACATCTGTGTGAAAAGCCCACTTTGTGCACATCAATCAAGCCCATCATAGCACAAGATCACCGGCACTGTCCGTCTGCCCATGCATCCGTCCGTCCTCCCACGCGTTCCTCCGTCCGTGAGTCCGTCCGTGTATCCATGCGTACGTCCACCGTTCCATTCATCCAACCGTCCATTCGTCCGAATCTGTACGTCTTTCATACTAGTCGGCGACCTCAACGCAGACATTATGAATCTTAGGACGATGACGATAGTTATAGTGCGAAAACAAAACGACGACACATAGACAAGAAAGACACGAAAGACACGAGCGCTCGTGTCCTTCTTGTCTCTGTGTCAATGATTTGTGGGGTTTAACGTCCCAAAACCACCATATGTATATGAGAGACGCCTCTTTTCTCTGCGTCGTCGTTTTGTTTTCTCGCTATAACCATCGTCATGCCATACTAACTAGCCCAAGCTGCCACACTTCTATGAATCTTAGGACCTCGCTTCGCCCACTCATCATTCACTCCAGGTAGTTGCGTGGATGTTTTCCCCTCCAGGTAGAGCAGGTATTACTGACATTACAGAGAGGGACTACGGTTTAGACACGCGAGACGGCCTACGAAGGAAATGTTAGCTGCCTCCGGAGCTTCCTGGAGCACTCGCAAAGCCTCTTGATGAGAGGCTGCACTCTTAAGAGCGATCGAGGTAGTATTTCATGCCGAGCGTCTTGTTCGCGTGGCTAAAATGAGCTGCGCGCTCCTGGCCCTTCCCTAATTGGCTTCTGCGCAACATGTGAAGTCAGTGTATACTTGCGGCAGCGCCTCTGTATATCTGCGTAATATACTCGCAGCGTCTCGCGTCATTTCCTGCAATTAGGAAGCGCCAGGATGCCTCAGTCGCGTAAAGAGCTCGTAAGCACGCTTCTGCAGCCATTCACGGTGCTTCTGAGTGGGCGATGTATGTCTGGAACGATGGAACCGAGCCCCGCACAAAAAGAAAAGAGACCCTGGGCGTACAGGCGGAATCACACATAGAGCGGTGTAGTGCATGGCTGTAAATGCTGCCGTTGTCCGTAGCTACTACCTCGCACATTAGCTTAGGCTTGTCTTCATGCTTGAGTTATAGTTTGAAAACCTAATATGCCGTATGAGTATGATAGGTATCATTACGACGTGGATCTTTACATACTTCTGCAGAAAGTTGAAGCGACCGGCTGGATGCTCTAGCCAAGTGTGATTCCGCTCCCTTTTCAAGGATTTAGTTCATTGTGCAACGTGCTGTATCAACCAGAGTGGACTGTTTGAGTGGCAATTCATGCCACAGATATATTTGACAGGATTGTTTTGCGTTTGATCGCTACCTCATAGACTTAAAAAAGCGCAGAGCAGGTCTTGAAGACAATCTAATAATTCACAATTTTCCACCATGCAATCTTATAGCAACAAGACGCATCTTTCATCAGAATAGATAATCCGTTCAATCCGGCAGGACCCCTAACAAGGTGCTTAGCGTATGACCCACAATGACATCGTGCCATTCCCACGGCACATCTCAAAATGGTCTTTAAAGTGTCTTACGCAACCGTGAAAATTACTGCCTCAAATATACTACCAACGCCTTACCATCCATCATGCACCTTCAGGAGTTCTGCGAAAGACGAACGTTCCGGGGACCCCGTATACACGACAAACTACCAGGTGCACAGCCAACTACTGATTCATCGAAAATTCCTGCATAGTTGCTTTCTCGGCGCTGAATTATTCACAGGTTCATTGAACATGACCTCACAGAGTGAACAACTTTCTTTAACACAAACCTATCGTGAATGAACGAGCGGTTTCTAGGACGGACGCCATCAGCGTGATTGAACAATGTGAAGCAGGCTCGTTGCTTTGCTGTATCACGTACAGTCCGGAACAGTGCAAAGACAATCATGCAACTTAAACTGCTTCGATATGCTAGTATTGCGGTTGTAGAGAATGCTGTTGGGCCAGTTTGTTGAAAGATACCAGTTTCGGCACAGTGAGAGATGCAGAATGATGCAGAATGTCAAAGACGGCTAGTTCAGCCGTCTCCTACTTTCTCCCCTTACCTTTCGCGTTGATACATTTGGAAACGCATTGTTGAAAGTAGGGCATCATCGTCATCATAAGCCTGACTATGCCCACTGCAGGGCAAAGGCCTCTCCCACGATCCGCCAAGCAACCCGGTCTTGTGCTTTCCGTTGCCACGTTTTACCCAGGAACTTTTTAACCCCACCTAACTTTCTGTCTCCCTTTCCTGCGTTTGCCTTCTCTGGGAATCCAGTCAGTTACCCTTAATGACCACCGGTTATCCTGCCTACGGGCTACAGTCCGGCCCATGTCCATTTCTTTTTCTTAATTTCAACTATGATATCCTTTACATCGGTTTGTTCCCTGACCCACTCTGCTCTCTTCTTGTCTCTCAAGGTTACGCCTACCGTTTTCCTTTCCATCACTCAATTTAAGCTGAACCCTTCTTTGTAAGCCTCCAGGTTTCTGCTCCACAGGTAACTACTGGCAAGATGCGGCTGTTATATACCTTCCTCTTGAGGGATAGTGGCAATCTACCAGTCAGGATTTGAGAGTGCTTGCCAAATGTGCTCCGCCCCATTCTTATTCTTCTAGTTACTTCAATCTTGTGGTTCAACTGCGAGGCTAATACCTGTCCTAAGGAGACATATTTCTTTACAACTTCTAGCGCCTCTCCACGTATCTCAAAGTGCTGTTTTCTGCCAAAATTGTAGATTGATACGTAGGGTTTAATGTCCCAAAACCACTACATGATTATGAGAGACGCCGTAGTGGAGGGCTCCGGAAAATTTTGACCACCTGGGGTTCTTTAACGTGCACTCAAATCTGAGCACGCGGGCCTCAACATTTCCGCCTCCATCGGAAATGCAGCCGCAGCAGCCGGGATTAAAACCCGCGACCTGCGGGTCAGCATCCGAGTACCTTAGCCACTAGACCACCGCGGCGGGGCCAAGATTGTTGCACATTACTCTAGTTTAGAGCATAATCATTTTCAGATCCGCTTTTCTGCTTTCCGTGTCCAGTTCAGTAATCATGAACTGTAATTCATTCCCTGAGTCACTCATCAAAACAATGTCATCAGCGAGCCACAGGTTACTAAGGTACTCTTCATTAACTCTTATCCCTAACTCTTCCCAGTTTAGGGTGCTGAATACATCCTGTACACACGCGGTGAATAACATTGGAGAGATTGTGTCTCCTTGCCTTACACCCTTTTGGGGGGCGGGGGGGGGGGGGATTTGGTCGCTATCTTTATGGAGAGTTATAGTGGTGAATGCGGATCATCTGTAGATTTATTCCAGTATATTTATGCAGGGTTCTTTGATTCTCTGATTCCGTAGCCCCTGCATTACTTCTGATGTCTCGACTGATTCAAACGCCTTCTCGTAATCTATAAAAGCCATACATAGAGGTTGGTTGTATACAGCGCATTTCTTTATTACCTGACTGATTGTATGAATATGGTCTCTATTGGGGAGTAGCCCGTACGAAGTCCTGCTTGGTCATTTAGCTGATTGAACTTTAATATCATCTTAATACCATTAGCTACTATTTTTGTAAATAGTTTGTAGAGAACGGAGAGTAAGCTGATTGGCCTGCAATATTTTAAGTCTTTGACGTCTCCTTTCTTTTGAATTAGGATGATGTTGGCGTTCTTCCGAGATTCTGGTACCCTTCATGTCAAGAAACACTTTGTACATAAGGTGGCTAACTTTTCTAACACAATTTATCCACCATCTTTCAGGAGATCTGTTGTTAGTTTATCCTCACCAGCAGCTTTGCCTCTTTACATTACCATCTTATAAATGCAAGAAACTGAAACTGAGTTACGATCGAGCAAAATGGGCGGTCATCAACGGTGTACACAGCGTAAACTGTTAAATCAGTAGCTACTTAGCGCTGGCGATGTACAATTGCGGGGGTGGTGCAACGTTCCAGGCCACGCTGCCAAGGGCATAACCAAAATTTATTTATTTATTCGATTATTGCGTGTGGAAGGGGTCAAACATACCTTAAGTACGTTTGTGCGCCGTTTACATATGCCAAATTGAAAAAGATAGTAAAGGTCGGGAGGGGAGCAGAACCTACCAACTTCCTCCTACGCCAATGCTCGCTTCTATAGGATTACATAAGATAGCGGCCTGGAAAGTTTGTACCACCCCTTTACCTCACCCTACGCATTCTGGCATTTCAGTGGGAAAACTAGCGAGAAAACGCTCTGATGGTGAACACCGGTAGCTAGACGGTCAGGTGACACTTCGCATCTCCATCTGGGTTCTAGCATGCTAATAAACTATTGTAGACTAAAATATACAGCCAAGCGGACAGTCCCTATCTCGACCCTGCTGGCACTTTTAACAAATTCGTTAAAAGCGCCAAAGCGGAAAAGAGACAACTTCGCAGAGCAAGCATGCAAGCCAAAAGCGATGCTGCCCAAGACGAAAAATGACAGAGCAGAAAGGTTCGGGAAAACTTTTTGGGAAAGTCGTATGCTGAAAGAAATAAACTTTTTTCGTGAGTTCCACGTAAGCTGTACGCTGAGCTTGCGACAGCTTTGAATATGGGCGAAGTAAAAAAAAACGAGATGTGGCGTCATTCAGCCAAGACGTCTTCTAAACGCGTTTCATTATTCCGGCAAGCGGAGTTTTCAAGCCGTCTTCTTTGCTGCCAATGTATAGCCCAGACTGTCTCCAATACCGGGCGGAATTCGAATAAACCCAGTGCGAACGAAGCTGACTCGTAAGTCGGGCTTTAGTCTATCCCCAGTCCTACGACTTCGATTCGGTGATCATATCCAAAGCAGACGGCGTATAGCTGTCTGTACCTCATTTTTTTCTTTGTTTATTTTCACATTCGGTAGTAATCATGCCCCCTTTTATTTCAGCCTCCACCGTCGCCACGGGGAAGTTAGTTCTGTGCCGTCCATTCATATTCCTGCGAGCGCCAGAGAAAAGGAAACGGAGTTAAAAAAAATGAAGAAAGAACCTTACGGCGTCGATGATGGTTATACGAAAGCAGAATCAAAGCGCTATTTTACATTATATGCGAGCAGAATTTGAGAATAAAGAAAGAGTGATGGCGTGGTAAAGGCAAAGCACTATGTTTAGCGTGGGATTCTCTCGGCAGCAAAAAGAGAAAGTCATGCCCGTCTCACATTTCCATCGCTAGCCGGGGAACACACGATCATAGTCTGCAATTTCAGGCACTGCTATCTTCGCTGGCGGCTTACTGGGTATTCCCTGAAAGCTATAAAAAAAACACCGAGAAATAAATAGGGCAACGAGTGAGGAAGTAGTAAAGACTGAAAAGAAAACAATATAGGAGGATAAATGAGGCAGTGGTGCAGTGCCGTTTCTCGCTGCCTCGATTTGTACTCTTTGTTTCGTAGCCTTTGCATCAGCCTGCCACGAGAGGTCGCCAGCATGCGAAGCCCACCACTTTGCTTTCTTTGCTTTTTTGGAGACGGAAAGTGAGGACATCGTTTTCCAACGCCACAATGGAAATGAAAGCGTGAAGAAAGTGTGACGTTGGTTAAACGAAAGAATAATAGTAAGGTGTAGTAAGAATAAGGGAAGAAAAAAAAGCAAATGCATAATAACTTGAGGCTTATACCTAGTAGACAGCGCAGAAGAAAGCACTGGTGGGAACGCGTTAGATTTACGGGCAAGGTAGCTCTGCAGCGCCGGCAGGTGGTGTGATCAATCCTCATCAAGAACTTATTTATCGCCCGCTTCGCTCATCTTGCCTCGTCACTTTTAGTTACCGGTGATATACTTGTTTGGCTGTTTTTTTTTTTCTTTTTTGCTGCCGCGTGCTTCAGGGGTAATAAGGAAGTTGGAACCGCTCATATCTTCTCTCGTGTTTCGTTTCGCGCCCTTCTGTCCATGCCTGCCAGTTTCGAAAAAGTTAAAAAAATAAAGAAGAAAAAAGTTTGCGTCGGAAGGGTGAAGGCGTTCGCAAGGTCGGTGAGCTATGGTGGGATACAGCAGCGAGGGTGACAGCGTTGGCGGACGACATGGAAAAGGGACAAATAAGGCGCCTGCTAGCGCAACCACATTTCAAGAGCTAAGAAGACTGGAAGTCTGCTGGTTTTTATAGTGTGATAACAGACAAAATATACGAGGAGGAGAAGGAAGAACAAAAAGAGAGAAGGCAGGGAGATCAACCAGGCACTTGTCCCGTTGTCTAGCCTACGCTGGGGGACTGGGAAAAGGGAGTATAAAGATGAGAGAAAGGAGAGGGTAGAAAAGAGAAAGAGAGGAGAAAATTGTCAGTTCATGGGCTGACGCATATGCAGTGGTGGCACTGCGCAAAAGTCGAAGTCCTTCACATAAGCCCGTAGTCTTCACAAAGCGCAAGAGGGCTTCGACTGCCTTGTGAGCCCACGAAAGACGAGGACTGTGCTCCAACAGCATCTGCACGGAGAGTGGTCGCTTCCTTTCTTGCTCATTTATCTAATGATAAAGTATATATATACTCTTATGTATTAAAAATATGAACAAATATTATTATTATTATTATTATTATTATTATTATTATTATTATTATTATTATTATTATTATTATTATTATTATTATTATTATTATTATTATTATTATTATTATCGTAAACACGACAAAAAAGTACGAGCGAAAACAAGCTGGCTCTGCCATTAGCGGCATACAAGATGTGCACAACACGCATTGAAAAAAAATTCAAAATAAAATCTTTCATCGTGTCACCAGCAGGAAATTTCATTCCGGCATCAGAGTGCATGTTTGGAACGAAATTCGGTCCCAGAACTCAGCCTGATAAGGCATGCTGTCAAACAGCTTCACCTTAAATAAACGGGAGACGCATGCTTGATCCATGTGTCGATATCTTTAACAAACAAGGTGTTTGCATAGCTGCTTGGCAAGTGTGACGTTAAAATGCATGTTTAACTTTTTTAATATTGTACATGTGCGGCACGCTTCATGTTCTTTTACAACTAAATCTTTGATTCGCGAGACAGCACTCGCTATGGGCTATTTGTTCTACGTTTACTTGCTTAAGCATTGCATCAATGATGCATCAAACTAGTCAGAGGTTTATAGGTGGCAATTAGTGGTGATCCAACCCCTCCACAGCGTCTGCTATGGGATTTTGTTCCCTCAATATCGGTGGCCTTAAACCTATTTCGTACCAAAAGTGAGTCTTGATGAAGGAAAGATTGGCGAGCTACATAAAGAGCTGACGGGTATGATTAGCTTAAGCGAATGCAATTACGTCGCTTGCAGTAGCTAAATTATTGGGGCCTCCATGCTAGGGTGCTGAAACATTGTGCGATCGGTAATTAGCAGGGTGAACTCACATTGCGCGGAAAAATATTGTGTTCATGGGCTACATCCCGACGCTTTTTGTTTTCGCGTAAAACGAAAAAATAAATTAAGTAAATTTCAAGTATTTAGCCATTCAATAAGTATGGAGAATATAGAAAAGAAGCAGGAGCTGGAAGAAGAGTAAAATGAAATCATAAGTATGAAAATTGATGCGTAAATAGAATAGCAATCGCACAGAAAGGGGTAAAAAAGGTTAAGAGGGAAAAGTCATTTCGAACCGTACAGGCGTCTGGAAATATTTGTGACTAAGAGAGATTCGTTTTTTATAACGCTCCTCTGTTCTTAGTGTTGATTTATTATCCGCATTCTGCTAAATAAGAGGAATGCGATGGCCTAGATAAGAAAACACACGCATGATATTACAGACACGTCTCCCAGAAATTGAACAGCGACAAATGGCCGGGTGCAATGATAAGGCAGGTCGCAGTAATTGCCGCCACGGTTATTATTCCATGCAGCAACGAGGCGTATAGTCATGTCATTCGCTCATTTCATCCATCTACCTAGAGTCGTTGCTTTCTTGATTTTTTTTTTGAAGCTTACTATACAATGCGAAATAAATATACTAAGCTATAGCTCCAGTAGCAACGACGTATACACCACCAACTTCATAATATTCCGCGAGCATAGCCAGAACTACAGTGAAGCCAAACAAAGTGGCGAGCGAGTTCGTACTGATCCATGAGAACGCAAATGTAGCGCGAAAAAACACGGACAAAGCACAGAACTACTGCTTTGAACACGTTCTTTGCTTGCGGAGTTTAATAAGGAAACTTGCAGAGTCCCATATGGACTCAACTAAGACGACGTCAAGGCGAAGCCATCTTGTTTTGAATATCAGCCGTAAGCTATGATTCTACTCTGCTGCCTTCTGAAAGCTTTGTGCAAATACTGTGGTTTGGGCACGGCCTCCAAGATTGACGGCACCTTGCCTGCAGGTAAGATGCCCTCAATCCTGGAGGCCTTTATGCAGTAGAAAACCATGGTTTTCTGGCGCCTCCCCAGTCAGCCCACCAATGAGCAAGCTACAACGTCATGTGATGACGGCATCGTGTGGCGTTACGTCACGATACGTTCCGCCCAAATATGTGATGTCCTGACGATGCCCTATTGTAGCGCCTTCTCGTTATGATTTCTCGTATCACTCGTGTCGTGAATCAAAACGAAGAGGTGAGCCAGTTGGTGCTGGTTCATAATGGCGTAAACGTAGTAACAAAATTTAGTGCAAAATAACAAAAACGCCGACCAAGGTGAAATACACAAAACTTGAAAAGTTTAAGTTTTGTGTATTTCACCTTAGTCGGCGTTTTTATTATTTTGCACAATGTTTGTCCCCGACCAGACGGGATTCCATCGGAGTCTTGACTATAGTAACAAAATTTATTTCGCTGTAACGTCGCCAAACCACCATATGATTATGAGAGACGCCGTAGCGGACGAATCCGAAAATTGCGACCGCCTCTGGATTCATTAGGCTAAATCCAAGCAGACGGGCCTCAATCATTTGTTGTTACATAGCGTTACGTTTAGAATACAGTCCCCCCAAAAAGCCACCTGGCGCGGCCAGATTTCGAGTGCAGCGCCGTAACACAATGTGAATACATCAGACACACTTGTTATACACGACTCAAAAAAAAGAAACTGCTACACAATGGGCGCAAAGCTTCTCGGTCGGAAAGTTATCTCCGAGGTACACCCAACTACCGGTGCATCCGAGCTTGCCCCAATTTAAACTTCGCAAAGCACCGGCACGACTCGCTGCGCGGCGGCCTCTAATTACGGGCGAATCCCATCGAACATTAGAGCGTACACATGCACGAAGCTCGGCCGAAAGCAACGGTGGAACACAAAGGAAATCGTGGTGCGTGCAATGCACGAAGCTCTTCCCTATAAATCGATTCCGTGTAGGTGGTGCCGGGCTAAGTTCCTGCGGAAACGCACGAGATCTGTTCGTTCCGTATGTTAGTCCGCTGGAAAAAAGTCAGCAGTCTCGAATTTTCAAAAGCATTGCTTCGTCCCGATTGCGTCCATTTATTTGTTTCTCTTTTCAGCGCGGCGAAGTAATCCGCGTAGCACGCCTTCCAAAGTGTTCGAGAAACGCCCGACTCTTGTGCACGATCTGTGTGAAACGGTCGCTGCGGAAGAACCGCAGCGCCGAATCGACGAAGCAGTCGTGAGCTACGCATCACGAGGTTATGTGCAGCGGGAGATCCGGAGGAGCGTGAGAAGTATAGTAACGAGTAATTGCCCCCCCCCCCTCCCCGAGAAAAAAATTGTGTCCACCCCACCCCCTTCATTCAGTACCATTGACCAGCTTTCGCACCGACCACTACACCCCACTTCTAAGAAATGCATAGCACATGATGATATGTGGGGTTTAACGTCACGAAACCACCATATAATTATGCCACACGGCAGTGGAGGGCTCCGGAAATTTCGACCACCTGGGGTTCTTTAACGTGCACTCAAGTCTGAGCACACGGGCCTCCAACATTTCCGCCTCCATCGGAAATGCAGCCGCCGCAGCCAGGTTTCGATCCCGCGACCTGCGGGTCAGCAGCCGAGTACCTTAGCCACTGGACCACCGCGGCGGGGCAAATGCATAGCACAGGAAAGTGTGAAGCTCGGTATAGGCCGTAATTTCTTTTAATGTTTACATGGTACTCTCGACAAGTTAGATGAGCAGCCACTGTCAGAGGAAAGTACGTTACGCCACCATCAAGACTCATCATCACAGAAGGCCGTATACAAGAGCTACTGAGCTTCTTGAGAACTACTGGCCTAGGTGAATGACTCTGAGTGCATTGATTTTGTGTGTGCGGGTGTGTTTGTATGTTTTGTTCCTATTTTTTATCTCTCTTTCTTTCAATCCCCTATTCCCCAACTCCAGTGCAGGCTGACATACCGGATACTAGCATCTGGTAAACTTCCCTGCCTTCCGATCTTCTCGTTTTTTTTCTCTCTCTCTACATGGGATATGATTAGAAAATCTATTAAACAAATAGGTGGGAGTCCTGTTTCATGTGAGCAGGAATTAAAAGTACTTATGCTGTCATGGAGTTCTTGTAATAATAAAAGCTACTAAAACAGGAATCATTCTTCCCGCCATTCCTCTGCAGTTCAATTTGAAAGAAACCCCCCGACCCCTTTGAAACAGGTCACTGCATCCACCCTTGGTTATTAAAATATTTTTTGAGCCAGCTGCTTGCAAGAGGAGCTAGTAAATTCAAAGAAAATATAGGGTAAACACACTAAATATGTGCACGCTTTCTTTATGAGACTCAAAGGCGGTCGAAACTAAAATGTGTACTTGCGAAACCCAAACAAGACACGTCCCTACAGCTGCATCTTTTCAAGCATCTTTTCAAAATGCGTGCGAGCATTTTGAAGCACATCAGATGGACTTCACTTGAAACCGTTGTCCAAGAATGGTGAGAATTTTCATCGCAAGGGGTACCAAGCCCGTTCATTTAATGTTAGGCTGTACCAACCAAGGACGTTCGAAAAACAGATTGTTTGAAAACATTCGCTGAAGAGAAATTAATGAGATCTGAAAACGTTCAGTGCGGATATTTTCAAATATGCTCATTTTTAATGAGCGAAGCTCCTAAACATTGAAGTAAAACGTTGGGTGTCTGAAAAAAAAAAGCCGGGGTTGCCACAGTCCCCATTGCACGTTCGTTCCTTGCCCCGCCATGGTGGTCTAGTGGCTAAGGTACTTGGCTGCTGACCCGCAGGTCACGGAATCGAATCGCGGCTGCGGCGGCTGTATTTCCGATGGAGGCGGAAATGTTGTAGGGCCGTGTGCTCAGATTTGGGTGCACGTTAAAGAACCCCAGGTGGTCGAAATTTCCGGAGGCCTTCAGTACGGAGTCTCTCATAATGATATCGTTGTTTTAGACGTTAAATCCCAGAAATCAATCAATCATAACGTTCGTTCCTTGCACTTGAGTTAGGACATTCTTGCATGATCTGTGAAAGGCTGTGGTTCGACTCTGCTTTGTCTACGCATTTGTCTCAGCCAAGAAGGCTACTATAGGCGCACAAGATCAACCAGATTCACTTAATTTTTTAGCTTTACACGGCAAGCGTATACTTCTCCCACCGCTAAAAAAACGATGTTGCTTGGAAATCACTACATGCGGATTCGGTGCGCCGCAAGAACAGGGAGGTGTTATGCTACAGTTTTATTTTATTATTGCTTTTTTGGCGTTATTAAGGAAAAAACAAAACACGAATAAAACGCGGGGACATTCACATAAACTGATGTTTACTAGCGCTCAGCAAATGTTTAGTGTCGTAGATTGGTTAAAATAAAAACTATACTTCAGGAACTTACGGGGTATGTCTGGATTCCACTGGATGATCCAAAGCGCAATTCTGTGCCTGAAGCGAGGCATCCTGCTAGGCCTCCTAAACTATTTACATTGTGTCAGTCTTTCAGACTTCCGGGTTATTGTTGATGCAGGGGTGACTTCCAACTGCGGAGCTGAAAGCACAGGACAAATAGAGCTAAAAAGGACATCTCTTCTCATTTCCTCCTGCGAGTTCAGTGCCGCTGATCGAAATTGCATTATAGCTAAGAACTTGCTGCCTCGATCGAATACTATATTCACTACAGCATAGCGATTGAGCATTAAATGAGTAATGAATAAGCTTTGTTTAGGGTTCATGCGGCAGTTCTCTTCGGGCTGGGCGGGTGAAAGAAGGGATCAACCCCTGCGCCGTTCCAGCCTTCGTCGATGTTGATATCGGGGCCTCAGGTGACGGCTCGAAGTCCTCAAACCCGGGCGGCAGCTCCGGCTATTCGGAGAGCCCAAAGAAAAGAGCTTTATTGCGTTCTATCTTTGTTTCTTTTCGCTTATGAGCCTGCGTTTTCTCGGCATTCGGTGATCCTGGTGTCCCGATGTTAACGTCTTCAGGGAAAGCGATCTATATTTGCAGTAGTATGGAAAGCCAAGCTAGAATTCCACTATGCGGAATTCCATTATACGAGATCATAGTGGAATACAGCAAGAAAACAAAGGGACACAGGTAGTGTTTATAATACAATCGGGATATTCGTCTGAGTGTTGAACCCCGCAAATGCCATTTTCACCTAAAATGCAGACCATGCAACTACCCATTCTTTCATTTTGCAGTGTGCAAATTTACCCCTTCTTTTGATGACACAAGCACATTAGTTCAACACGGTGGTGACAAATATTTAGAGGTAGGGAAAACTTTGTTCACCACAAGGTTGGCGAATAAGCGTGTGAGCCACCCGTCTTCAATTCTATTGGATTGGATAAGCAAACACGTGCTCCATAGTTTCAGGGTGGTGAGCGGGGAAGTAAATTGTCAAATGCTCGCACACTGCTTCTGATATATTCGAAAATTTTGTCTGATCCTAATGCCACCTAGAAGATTATCAGGCCTGCTCACTGCCGCCGTGACGTCACTCGTTTTGCCCAAGCGAGCGCGCTGGAGGCTGTGAATTCATTGCCACCATCGTCTCCCGTGTAAAGATAAAGTAATATTTTTTTGCAGACTAGTTGGTTCATACTTGAAAAATTCAATTGCTGCACAAACTTGAAGAAAAACAAGGGAGACAGGAAAGAGCGCAGTTACTACCAACTGTTTATTGTCGTTTTTTGAAGCCAATATATACGCATGCTACGCTGCGCTTCCACGATGCGCACAAAACCAAAGACGCCGCAAACAAAGCCGACCCAAAACAAATCAAATCAAAATTGACTGCCACCACAATGACAAAAGTGAAAAATGGCAAAATACAAAAGTGATACCTACCACAATCTAAACTGCGTAATCCCAAGGTGTGCGCTCATCTTTTATTTATCTTTCATTATTTATTGCACCAAGCATCAACAAAGGCATGAAAAAGTGAAAACGTACTCTAGAGATTTTTGTTTAAAACCGCAAAAAATAGCGCTTTGCACCAAATAAAACAATAAATTAACATTTCTATATTCACTCCAAGCAGCCCCAAATGAGAAACACGAAGAAGCAGTACGCCGAGAGAGTCAAAAACTATACTAACATAAAACCTTACAAAACATTACGTAGCGTCACATGGGAAATAAAACAAGAACACTAATGAACAAAACAAAAGAAGAGGAATGGAAGAGAACACTATGCAAGGCGTTAGCCACAAAATTACACATGACCATGTAGGAAGACCATTTCCCTGTCCGAAAGTGAAATTGAAGGCATGCTTATGCACTTGTCATTATATTGCCTAATAAAGTACGCTTCGATTATCTCCCTTTGGGTCTTTTCACGTGCCTTAGCCATGACTGAACTGTGCTGTTTCCTGTCTCCCTTGTTTTTCTTCATGTTTGTGCAGCAATTCAATTTTTCAAATAAAGATAAAGCGTTCGCGGCGAGTTTTACATACTTAACAGCTTCGTTCTGCCCCTTGGGTAAAAAAAAAAGGCACTGGTTTATTTAATGTATTGCGCTTAAAAGCGTTCGGTGATTTACAAGTGTGCCATCTCTTCCACGAAAAACTCGGATTGTACGCTATCGAACGTGTGGTCGATCTGTAAGAGCAAAAGATGATCGACCAAGAAACTGACAAAAAAATAGAGTAAAATTTATTATTTATTTACGCACACACGCACGCACACACTAGAGCATGCAGAGAAACTGTTCCTACTCATTTGCAAAGTTTCTGCTGTTTCATTTGTACTCCTTCGAACACCTGTCCACACAGACACGTAGCTATTGAGAAGAGCGCGTGATGCTGCCACAAGTATGTTATTCAGCACAATGTTAAGGTGATGACCATTGCAGGAGAAAATAAAATATATCGTTCCTCGAAAATTTTTTTGTGATCGAGACAAGAAGCGGCGTTTCCTCTTTTGCTCTGGCCCCTCTCGCAGTGGTGCGTAGTCGGTCATATAACTTAAACCTGGGAAAAATATTAGTACTACTACTATATTAAACAGTGCAGCCCCTGTGGGCGTTCGTAATGCACTGCCGGTTCTTGAATCGGTATATTTTCGGTAGTGGTTCTTAAATATTCTAGAGTTTGAAATAGAAATCACACACCTGAAAATCAATTAAGGAAGCACTTCACCGCAAGTGTCTACACACATCTAAACCTAAAAGAAACATATTAGGCTAAAGTACTGACGGCAATAAAGTGGTAGAAACACCGACCAGAAAATATTATGCACACAACCAATGCACTAAGTAATTCAACAGCATTCCTTCCAGTTTTTTCAACAAAGTGAACAGATGTAATACAATTCGGCGGCGCTGATCGCTCATAGCAGAATGTTTGCCGACCCTGAAGGAAAAACACCAGTTCTGAAAACGTATTCCCACGCGCGTTTATTATTTTAATGCCAGGGCTTACGCCAACGAGTCAAAAGCACACAAGACACCTTCATTTTAGAGCAAGAACGGAATATGGTGAAGATGGTGCCGTTGGAACGGCTTAGAAATATGTAGTATGGACGCAGATACCTTAGGATCACAAAGAAAACGGATGTGGATGTCAGGTCGACGGTCGACACGCTCCCATATTGTTCTTCGGTCGTTCTTAGAAAACGAGAACACTCGCAACTTCAGCCCCTTTACCTCGACATTTCGCCACGCAGCATTGCCCAACCGTTCAGATTTGCAGCCGTACAGATTGCGAATATCCAGTGCACAAAGCGCACCACCATCCATGCTGCAGTTCACGGACACAGAAAAATACGGTCTTTTCGAGTCGCCAACAAGCACAGCCACACGCCACGAACACATTCGTCGGGCTTGGCAATGCATGTCTGTAGAGCGACGAGAGCAAGCTTACGCACGTCTGTGCAGCGAAACACATCGGTCTAAACGGAGTGACGTCAGAGCCTGTGGCAGACTCGGTGAACAGGCCTGAAATTATCTAGGTGGCTTTTTCTGACTTGGATATCAGCATCCAAGTAATGTACTAAACTCTTGTCATCTACTTCGCGCACTTTCCTTGCGTTATCACCACGGCTCCGGTAGTTCGCGGTCACGAACAGGGTGCGTTATCTGTGTGACATAGCATTTTTGGCAGGAAAGTGGCCATCGCCGGCTTTTCTAAAAAGGAAACGCGAGCAGGTCAGACGACGATTATTGTTGCGTGGTAGAACTACTCCACAAATACACCAATATTTCTTAAGAGTGTACGCTAAAATGCGCAAATTGTAAGTGATCCAATTTCAAATTACGTTTCCGTAACGCACGAGATAAACGACGTGCGTTTACAGCGTAGAAGCAGCCATTACGGGGTGGCCTTGTCATCGACGCGCCCTTTCTCTTCGTGGCCTTCAACGGCGCCGCTTAGGCGAACAGGTGGTGCGGGCAGTGGGGCACGAAACGGGCCAAGCGCGCCACTATATATGCAATGGCCGGATCATGGCGCGAACCGAGCCGTAATCCCCGCTTAATCCCTTGTTTTTCGGAAAGAACGATTGTAGCTTTTTGCTCTTTCTCAGAGATTCCTTTACACTTATTTCATTCAATCAGACTATAGTGGCGCATAAAACGAGATGTATTATTCATGGCTGGAAACTATAGACTCTAGCGAAGCCACAATGCTGCGTCGTTATTGTATGTACGCATAACTGCTGTCCCCATCGTCACCCTTCATCATTACTTCCTTATTTCCCCGGTTCCTCTTCCCTGTCCAGAGTAGCAGGCTAGAATGAACTAGCTCAGGTCGACCTCTCTGCAAGCCTCCTAATAAATAATCTCTCTCTCTCTCTTTACGACAGAATCAGAATATGTACAATTTATGAAGTAAAATATTTTCAAAAGTGAGGCGAGAAGAGTCCGGCAGGAAACGCGTGTGGGTCGAGGTCGTAGTCAACCATTGATTTATTTGGCGGATCAGTTCTGCGGAAGCCCACCAGGTGGCCGAAGGTTCTTGAAATGGAAATAACGGTCAGACGCATTTTTGTGCCACCCACGCACAAAGAAATACACGTGTATTTTGTCTCTCTGTGTTTTCTTACTGCAAATGGGGGCGCATGACAGTTTTGCTCTTTCATAATTCCTCCCATGACGTATCACTTCTCTACTTTTAAATTTAAACTCACAGTTCTGGTTGTTTTTTTTCCTCTAAAAATTGGCACACAGAGAAGCATAAACACTGACAACGTTCTGTCTCGATTTTTCCGTTTATCCTGCAGTAAAGCAAACAGCGCGGCAAGCCCTATGTAGTGTAATCACTTACGGCAAGTGATTGATGATTGATTTGTGGGGTTTAACGTCCCAAAACCACCATATGATTATGAGAGACGCTCTTACGGCAAGTCAATACCTTGTGCATTCATTGAATGAACCAAGACACTGTGTTATTGAAGCGGTACTGATCACAGTTGGCAGCGATTTGGGTGCTGGAGGTTTGATCGTGGTAAAGCAGTATCACTCGGTGCTGACAAATTGAGACATTAAATGAGCACGCACGATATATAACCTTCGCAAGTATTCACGGCTATAAAATTTAACACTATAAGCGTAAAAAAAAGTAGTGAGATACAGAAGGCATGAAATGGCCTTTAGTTAAGCAGGTCAGCGTCATATAGCCACTGCACAGCCGAAGAAAACATCTATCAGCGTTTTTTTTTTTTTGTTGTTTTGGCAGTGAAGTAACAACAATTACAAAGTTTATATATGTCACGTATTGAAGGCTTGCTCAACGCGAAAGGATGTTCATTGCAGAGCCTTTGAGCTCACATAGTAAACGGGTGTTCATCGGCCGACTGTAGAACCTTGGTTAAGCTTGGGTAAGCATATATATGCAACTTCTGATGTTCGGAATGAACACAAAAAAAAAAGCATTTTAGTTCGTCAGCTTCATTGTTTTGGCTAATTTTATTTTCACTAGAATACCCCTTCAGGTAATGCTTTTTATTGTAATAGCAATTATAAGAACACTGAAGCGCATTTTTGTTGTCGGAATCGCCCTCGTTATCGCCTTGAGCTTCCGTATAAGGTGTAAAGACGGCAACATTGCTACGTGCCTTACGTGAGCGAGTGGAAGCCTAAGTGCGCAGCCGACAAGCGCTGCTCAATGGGAGATGAAATGCAGCAGCCGTGCTCGATAGCCTTAACGGTCCATGAGGGGCCCAAGGAAGCTTTGGTTTGCTGAGGAAGGGACTGCGTATTTTTCGCGGTCGGGCAATGTAGCGCGGGCTTCCCTGACAGGGATTAGCTGAAGGATCATGCCAGTGTACGTGCTGTGTTTGCGCTGAAGCGATAGACAGCACGAAGATTGCTTCGCTCGATGCCAGTGTTTTCTCGATTCATGTCTTTTCGCATGGTAAATGACTTTAACGGCTAGCCTTATCTTGCACGACAGTCCGATTTGTCGCTACGAAACTCACACTTTCATCATTGTGGTGAAAGTGCGACATTTTAGAAAAAGAAGCCAACGTTTTAGAACAGTTTTTTTTTTCCGTATTGTACAGCACTCGTTTACTCTCAAATCATATACAAAATCATACGGTCCTTCTTGATACATTAATTCGTAAAGAGAACACGCGTTGGCCGTCCCTGATAAAACGGCGCCTGAACCGGCACAGCGAAGGCCGGAGCCGGAGCTGACGCTGACTTGGCCACACCGAGATGTTGGGCCTGTCTGGAGCTGAAGACAGCGTCGGCGGTGTGGCCGGAGACGGTTCCCGGCTCGTTCATGTCGACGGTGGCACGAAAGCCATTGGCGTCGGCCACGTAGGTCACCTTCCGGAAGGTGCCGTTGGCGTCGCGATAACCATAGTATCCGGTTTTGACGTTGTTGGCGTCGCTCTCCTCCTTGCGGAAGGACTGCGTACCGTACTCATCCACGTTGTCGTAGCCGAAGCTGTACGGCTGCGGCGGCTGCGGTATAAAACAAAAAAGGCAGTGAGCTCTCTTGACCAGTATTGTCATGTGATCGACTTTGGTGATACTTTCACAAAACTCCACGAAATTACGTCCTGACGCATCAAGACAAGATCTACGAACATTTTCAGCAAGCCATCTTAACACATGTGGGAGTGCACAGGATTCCCCACTTTTTGCCACAACACCCCCCCCCCTCCCCCTCCCAATTGGTGTCGAGACCACAGGACAAACTGCTCCCTAATAGTTGAAAAGAACGAAAATTAACTGCTTTTCGTCCCTTTCTTTTCTGATTTAAAGATGGGAAGTACACAGTTCTCGGAATGCAACGCCGGCCAGGAGCCTTTCGCTGCCATTATCGTCAAAAGCCTGCGTGGTCATAATTAAATAACCGTATGGAGCAGAATATATAACGTCTTAGCGTTAAACGTAGCCAAGTTCAGATTTCAACTCAAAAATTTTTTTCATCCACTAATTAAGGGTAAAAGAGTAACTGACTGGATACCAAGAAAAGGCAAACGCACCAGAGGGAGATAGAAATTGAGGTGGGCTGATGGGATTAAAATGTTCACAGGTATAACGTCGCAGCAGAAAGATCAGGACCGCGTTGAGTGGTGGTTGGTGGGACAGGCCTTTGCCCAGTGGTGTGCGCATAGTCAGGCTTATAATCATAATGATGATCATGATGATGGAGCAGGCCTTGCATCCCCCTCCCTCCAAGTCCAAGGTGTTTAAGTGGGGCGGTCACCCTTGCCCTGCCAAATCGTACGCATGCCTGTGTTCAGCTTGCACAGTGTCAGACCCCTGTGGCCTGCAGCTGCTGAATTAGTCTGAAGCTACTTTCTTAAAAACTAACGGAACTGGGAACGTCGCCGTATGAAATCTTCGGGGGACACCACCCCTCTGCTCGATGTTTGAATGAAAGCTGGACTTTTCGTGTCCTCTACAGAATAAAACTGCGCACATTTGGTAGTTTTTCTTTCTTCACCATGGTCAATTCACCAACGTTTAAGGCACCATACGCTGTTGTGCGTTACAGATATTTCCTATTGCGCCCGTAAACAGAAAAACGATAGTTGAAAAACTATGCTCAATTTTGATCACGTGCTCAGTGCAGTGGATATCTAGACATAAAGTATCACAACAAGAACATTAAAACTTATTTCTTACTGTATTGCTATCTCGATGGTTTGGTGCTTCAAAAAAGATGAGGAAGCCTAATTTTTCGACACGAACCGTTCAATGTCATGGTTTGGCTCAAGAGTTTTATCCATGCAAAAAGACAAGTAGACTTTAGCGCCGAATTTTTATTCTGTCTATTGGCCACTACCAAGACATCTCGCCTTTAGCTGCAGCTCTGTTCAGTCAATCGCTCAATTTTTGTCGCAACTGCAATAAGCTCCCCTCTTCAAAGCTGGTTTTGCGTCTCACGTAAGCTTTTGCGCGGTACATACTTTTGAAAAGCACCTACTATTACAAGGACCGGAGTTTTCTAGAGCTTACAAACCATCATTACAATTATCAGTTTCTACGTGTACTTACCACGGTATACGGACACTAGACAATATTCTGAACGCTTTACCAATATGGTATCGAAGTTTCACGAAAGGAGCCTACTGCAGTTGCGTAATATTGCAACAAAGGAGGTGTGATTGTAGTGATATTGCAGTTATACAATGCGTTGCCCCTGTTGAGAAATCGGGTGAGAAAGGGAGGATAAGAACAAAGGCTTGAAGAGATCAAGCAGGGCTGCGCCTGGTAGGCTACGCTGCACAGGAGAAGGGGGTAGTAACGCTATAGTGAAGGGGAGAAAAACTTTTCTGCTCTTTGCAGAAGGGGAGAGCTGGTGCACACGTACGTAAACGGGCTCGGCCACGGGTGCGCCAGGACCTGCACCGGCTGCCACAATAGCACTAGGGCGCCGGTTTACAAACTGGATCTGAGAGCCCACTTGCACCACGGCGAGGGCGACAGCAAAGGCGAGAGCAACGAGAACCTGAAGAATGACAAGGCAGTTTGTAAATGATTAACGTATCGCGCTTTCTTCTAGGGCTTACTAAATAACTGCCCTGCGAAAAGATATAAGATAAAAAGGTGCGGCCTGTGGTGCATGCAAACAACACATCCATGCCATCAGCTTAATGCACTCGACTACATGCTATTGCTCTCTGACCGAAATTGCGTACTTTAGAAACCGTTCATTTAACGCCATGGCACATTGGCTATTTTTGTTAAAAGATATAGATTACTGCTGTGAATACACGCTGTGCTGACAGATCACAATTATCATTGATCCGTACTGCGCGGTGGCATCCACTTGAGTTCTGGTAACATTGAAAATATCATGCAAGTACACTTCCAACATTCTGACATGACGACCTCTTGTGCATGAAATCTTTCAATCACCAAATAACAATCTTTTGCAGCCTAAACTAGGCCATTCCATTGCATTGGTTGGACATGGTTGTGGTAATTAGAGATCATGAAGGGTTCATCCTATTAAGCGTCATTGGGAAGTGATGTCACAAATGCGCATCACGAGCGGTCTTATTGTCCCGCCGCGGTGGTCTAGGGGCTACGGTACTCGGCTGCTGACCAGCAGGTCGCGGGATCGAATGCCGGCTGCGGCAGCTGCATTTTCGAGGGGGGCGAAAATGCTGTAGGCCCATGTGCTCAGATGTGGGTGCACGTTAAGAACTACAGGTGGTCGAAATTTCCGGAGCCCTCCACTACGGTGTCTCTCATAATTATATGGTGGTTTTGGGACGTTAAATCCCACATAGATTATCAGATTATTTCACTGCTGAATGCATACCCATTCCTAATCGAATTGGCTAATCAGAACTCAAGTATGTCTCGTTTTAAAAAAACAAGTAAAGCTACTTTTCCTGCCTCGTTGAAATTACAATTATTTTGCTTTCAACACGAAAATATGTAATTTTGTATATTTATGTAACTTAATAAAACTGTTAAACCTGAACAATATAAATTTTGTATAATTTTTGTCCGAATGTGTTTTTTACTGTTTGTTTTTTGTTTATATAAGTTGTGCAATGAGCATTGTACTTATTTTCTCTGATTTTGCTCCTGGCTGTCCGACGTGTAAGTCCGGGATGAAGGCCTCGTCAGGAGACATACGAGTCTCCTTTTTCCTTGCCTCGTGGACATATTTAATGTCATGTAACTATGTTCGAAATAAACTGAAACTGAAACTGTCTATCTATTTGAGTGGTCTTATTGACTGTTTTACTTTGCGGGGGTTTACAATGCGCTGCACTAATTTTATCAAGCACACTGATACTGAATGCCCACGGGGATTCTAAAATGCCGATGTGTAATCAAAAGAATGTGACGAGAGGTGCCACAGGTGTGGTCTCACTTGTCAGCGAAGAAAAAGTTTAGAAAATCATTGACATCACTGGCCGCGCACATGAGAGAGCCCATGTAATGAACAGAGGCCCACCTACCTTGGCGATCATATTCCTTTCTTTGGTTTTCCTTGAAGTGGAAGGCACTGTTTCACGTGTGTCTGCAGTCTGTATGCGTGTGGCTTCGTTGGATAGAAGCAGACTAGATGTGTTGTGACTGCTCGGCGTACATGCCAAACGCTTTTATACCAAAAACTCTCTTCCCCAACACCTCCTCACCCTCGTCTTCATCCTCTTCCTCTTACGTCGTCCCAGAACTAGGAAGATGACACAGAACGTTTTTTTTTTCTTAAGTCTAAGCGACGACGTCTTTGCAGTGAGAAGCATCATTGTCACGCCTTTCTTCTTGGTACTTCCACAGTTTCACGTCTCTTCCCAAAGCTCTGTGTTTCGAGGTTCGTTTATTTCGTTTTTATTTTGTTTTGTTCTTGCCCGTCTGGGTCTCGGCTCGGAAGTCAGTTGCGTCAGATTAATTTTGCTTCGTGTTCGTCCTTCCGGGGTCCAGCCAGGCGGGGAAACGAAGACGCTGGCCGCCGTGCTTGTTTACTTCGAGGTCGGACTTCCGCGTGAAAACGAAACGTGAAAAACGAGGCGAGAGAAACCAGTTTAACCTACGTTGTTGTTCTTTTGCTCACATGTCTAAGAGCGCGGGTCCAGCAAATGTTTCATTGAAGGAATTCAGCAACTTTCTTTTTTTAAGTATTTGGTCGTCATTTTTTTATGAGAACTCACACTGGCACGAGTAAGTACAGAAAGTGTGTGCGCAATAGTAGCCCATCGCTGCTATTCTTTAATAAGAGCTCGCCAGTATTTTTTCAAAAGCCATATTTCGTACGCTCTACTTTTCATTGCGCCCCTGTCATATGACAGGGGGGGTGTTACGTGGGGTCTTACGTAGAAGAGTAATCTAAAGGCTTTCGAAGGAATTCGAAAGCGTACCTTGAAAATCAATAAGCCGAGGTGAAGCAGTAGGTCACACTTTCCAGTCACAATGCATTCTCCCGGCTGCGACTTTGCACGACAACAGAATTGCTGTTTCTACAAATAACATAATTAATTGAAATTCGCCTTTGCCTGCTGATAATTTCTCAATTCCTAAACGTAATGCGCAACATGCTTCTAATGGCGATTTCAATCCGTTCAAATGCTGCAATATTTATAGAGAAGGACTGATAGAATTTAATCGAAAAAAATATAGTACGCGATTCCCCTTGAGATTAAAACTCGTCCTTTCGGCCTAGCGTGCAAATCACCTTTTCATTGAGACGTGTGTACATCTGTTTGATTTGATTTTCGTTGTGTTGTTTCTTTTTCTGATGAGTGCTGTGTACAGTGAGCTAGTTGCAACCTGATAAATTTGAATGTTCGCCAAAAAAGTGTATGCGTGGACTGTCTGTAATAATATAATCGTTTTTGTCTCTCCCTGCAAAACTGAACTGCACATTCTTTGTGCACATTGCATTGTAGTGGTCACTAGTCACTTACGACTATCGGTATAAATAATCTCTGTATTGTTATTCTGTTCAAAACAAAAGGAAAGTTCCCCCATGGGAAAAAAACAACTTGGAGACTGGAACACGTTTCTAACTTAGAATGAATAGCATCTCAGTGTTGCGGAATTTTTACAATAGTAACATCAGGAGTTTTAAGCTCCAAAACCAAGTTATCACTTCAGGCACATCGTAGCGAAGGACTCCGGAAATTTCGTCCGATTGCTGCTCTTTAACGTGCACAATCATTTTGCCGCAATCGAAATGCGATCACCGTGGCCGAGATCAAACCCTTTAAGCTTGTTTGGAATCCTATTAAAAGTCTCCTTGAAAAGTCTATTGCTCAATAAATGGGTATTGTATGTCGATATAGAGTAATCATCTGTGTTTCTGTATATGTTTTTTTTTCATTCCTTGAAGACGTCTTCCACAACATATTAAACGCATAATATGATAATGCACCGGAAGTTTGAAGCCACCTGCGCTCATGCTCAACTTGATGCAGTTAAAAATCTCGGATACACAAAGCCGCACTCATATGAAACTCATAAAAGTGTTCCATCTGTTCGTGCCAATCCCACTGTCGTCTGCACTGTTAGCGGTGTTAACAAAATGGCTGGCATAAAAACTAGTCAGTTGAACTGGCTAATTGTGCATGTCTGTCAGACAGGGAACGTTCATTGAGTGGGCAGGCGAATGAAGGCACATTTGAATCAAGAAAAGAAAGCTGCCTAGAGGACTTCAGTTTTTTTTTCTCTGGTTTTATTTTTTTCGACTTCAGACGTATAAATGCGATTTCCCGCATGAAGATCAGACCTGCATACATATTCTAGCAGCCTCAGTTTAATTAAATACCCTCCGCCCTGCACCACAATTATTTATACATTCTAGTCAGTGCAAGTTGTCTTACAAGCGAACGAAAAAAAAAAATGAAGCTCGCGTAGCAGCGTTGATGCTACGGCCAACCAAATTTTAAAAAGAAAGTATAAGAATGTTGGGCTGAACAGGGAATAGCTAAGTGCAACACGAAGCAAAATCAAACTGTCTCTTAATTACCGCATTCCCGTCTGCATATATTTATCCTCCCGAGACCTTTTTCCGAATATATCTGCACTATGCCTCTGCCGTTTCTCCAAATTAACCGCAAGGTGCGTGGGTAACGTTTCCACCCCGGATCTTCACCGAATCCGATTCGGGAAGAAGTGTTCAAGAGCGCTGTTAATCGTATGCTTGACGGATACTTTCTAGAACGTTCAATTCTTTTCGACATTCATTGTTCTGTCAAGCAGTACCGAACCGGCGCCATGACGAATATGACAAGTGTCACAAAAAAACATGGGTTGAGCAACTGACGTTGCTTCTTGTACACAACAGATGATATATATTCGTGTTTGAGTCAGCGTTCTGGAAAATAGAGGTCTAATGCGATTGTACAGGAAAGACAGAGGTAGAAAGAGGAACCGTGTGTTTCATAGATCAGTGTGGAAAACTTCTCTTCATCTGCCAAAGCGGGTGGTGGCTCTATTAGTTTAAAAGGCCATTGGCGATCTTTGCTCCCTGTGTCATTTTTCAGCATTTTGCTGACTGCTATACAGTGGGTAGGGCACGCAGTTTTTGCGTTATTGTTAATGACTTAATTAGGCCAGAATAATTCTCCGATTTCTCAGCATCGGAACTGACTGCAAAATTTCCGTTAGTGAGTTATGGATACCTTTCCAAACCATCCAATTTGACTGTTTAGAAATTTCTATCTATTTTATGATGATTACTTTCTGGCTTAAGGCAGATGCAAGCGTTGAAAACGTTTCAATTGCAGCGCGTGTGCTAATCACGGCACTTGGGTAGGCGGGTCACGCGGTAATGTTCTATCGATTTCGTGCTCATCTTTAGAAATGTGGAACCAAGAATATTTATGAGATAACAGGTTGAGAGCTGCCCAATAACGAGTTTTGCAAATCGATTCTTGACTTTTTCGTTGGAATTTTTGTCTTGTTCCGTTGCTTCAGAAATCGATTAATCATGTTGCCTAATTATTCAATTAGGCAGAAAAGAAAAACGCTGTGGCTCACTACGCACAACTGTCAGGAATTTTCAGTTGGTTGAGTTGCCACAGGGTGCTTCAGCACATTTTTAAACTGCGGCTAGAGATAGCCGAGACACCATGTAGGCCACGTCATGCATATGAAGAAGTTGATAGTTCGCCTAATTGTGTTCCCGTTTATTGGCTATAGTTTCATCACAATCCGCGAGTTCAGATACACGGTAATATGTTACACAGTGTTGGCGTCTTCAGAAGGCCACAGTGTTGGTCTAATGGGTATAACAATGACACTCGCGCAAAAAATAGGCGTGAATGCTGTGGCTAGTCACCGTATTTATTAATCTCGGCGCCTTGATGTTCGCGTCCTTACGAGCAACCTATTGGTGAAATCTACACTTCACTGTGTGCTTTTATGTGTATGGTTGTTTTTCGCTTTCTTCTGTGTAAGAAGTTCCCTGTCCGATCGAAGTTCCTGTTAAGGTTTTGTGTAGCTATGATTTCTTTTTACTTTTACCACACAACAAGAGGTGGTACACTTAGCATCGAAGACTACTGAACGCAAACAAAAAGGTTCTTTTTTACACCCGTAGCAAGTGTCAATTTGTTAACAAAAACGAAAGCAAAAAGTTCCTATTTGCTCAATATGTGGTGATTGGCTCTATGGCGAGCCATAATCTATTGACAAAGCAGCGTACAGAACGAAACAAAAACACACACATATAGGACGCAAACACAAGCGCTGTACTGCAAGCGATAATTTATTCTACAGTATGTACTACATTTTTCTCTAAGAAAGCGCGCCAATGCCTTGGTATATAAACGCATAGTTTCTTTTTTTCTTGCACCTTCTTATCAGCACCGTGTGTGTTTAGATGCTTGTATTATTATTATTATTATTATTATTATTATTATTATTATTATTATTATTATTATTATTATTATTATTATTATTATTATTATTATTATTAATACAGTCTTCGTCGTTTTCAGTGCGCATGTTCAAGTTCTTGAACATATGCTTGGTAATTCGAGAATAATTCATCAGCTGCAATACAGCGCTTGTGTATGCGTCTATGTATTTGTTTCCTTCTGTGCGCTGCTACAGCAGAGTTCTTTTTTGTAAGATATGTTCGGGATCAGGAGGGTAGTCGCTTTTTTTTTTCTCGTGAACGTGGTGAATGACCGAGCTTTGCGAGGTTTTGCCGGTGACAGCCTTTCAGGATCGCCGATGGTTCACTGTCAAGCAATGAGAACCTCAAGATTTCGAATATATCAATACGGTTCATTGCTTTTCAATTTATCGTTAAGAAAGGTACAAAAAAAGCAAATCAAACACAGGAAAGACGCAGCAGGCAATCATTGCAGGAACCGCGGTGTCTTCGAAAACCTGTACGCGGCGAAAAACAATTTTCGGTGTAGAAACAAGGTGAAGCGAACACTTGACTTCAAGGAAAAAAATGCAGAATAACATACTCTTCGGCATGATTCTGCACTTGTTGGCTTTCGAAAAATGGGCCTGTTGTCAAAGCTCGCTCCGTTGACTCCACTGAAGTGAAACCTTTAACGAAAGACACTCCAAAGCCAACCCAGGATTCAAGCTAGCAATTATCGGTTCACTCCATTCTCGGATCGCTGTTCATACTAGCGCACTCTCCAGGTGTCTTCTTCTTTTCTTCGTGGTAATTTTACTCGCCGTTCGCGTAAGTACTTTTCTTTCTCTGCCCCCTCTTCCATCCATTGCGTCGATTCCGCGGGCCATCGGCCCGTGTGTATTTCTGGTTTTCCTCTGGCGTATACGGCTTCCAGTCTGTCTGCAACAATCGCAGTTCTCCGTCCAGCAGAGACGTGCTTCGAGCTCTTCAATGCGAAAACTAAGTGCTAAGTTCTCTTCGTCGTACTTATTGAGTTCGACACGACACACGCTGCTTGTCGAGAACTAACGAAGATGGGAAGCAGACAAATGGAGAAGGCAGGGAGGGTAACCAGAAAGACATCCGGTTGGCTAGCCTACACGGGGGTATTAGGGAAATTGCCCATTAAAGAGTGCTTCATCATGGACATATCCGGATCTCCCCTTGGGCCTAATACCAGGTTCGTTCGGTATCCTTTTGTTGCGCTTTCGTACTCGCCATGCAAGTCTTTGTTTTCTTCCTGCTGAGGGCCGGTGAGGTACGAGAAATGATTAGGTAAAGAAACAATAATCAACTAACTAATTACAAAATGTATAATTACCCGGGTGTGGGAGTCCGTGAACTACATTGACATGTTGCTCATTCGGGCGTTGTAGGCGGTAATGGCGACACGTGAGCGGGCGGCACCGTCCTTGGTCTGGCAACCCACTGGAGCGTGCGAAGCTCCGCGTTTGTACGGAATGTATTCGCGTGGTTGCAGTTGCAGTCAGTTTTTTTCTTTTCGTTCTGGCGCACTGAATTTAATCTCAAATGATGCAGTATAGAGAAGAAATGAGTCTGTAACACGTCCTGAAAAGTTATGATTCGTTCGGGGTGAAATATGATGAATGCCACGGTGCGAAGCTATCGCAAGTTGTCGGAGTTGTATGTTTACAGCAGCCTTTCTGTTGAAAAAACGTTATAATATTTGGACGCTTTCCGGCAGGGAAAGCAAATAAATGCTGGCACCTTTTGAGGATATAATGAATTTTGGTTAAGTCTGTTTTTGCACTTGCGGTTTTTTATGCTGTCACAGCGACTACAGCCCCGTGCAGAAGATCGTCCGTCAGCGCGCAGTTGCGATTTCCTGGCGATGATGGCATTTGTTTGTTGCTCACAAACAGTTATCTATCTATTGCTCAACTTTTAATTACGCCTTAATACTCGTTAGTTTATGGTGCCCCGCGTGCGGACAAAGTTAGCACTGTGTACAGGGTATACAAAAAGCGATGCTGATGTTTGCATGCCCGCCCCCCACGCTTTTGTTTTTGTTTTTTTAGAGCCGTGAGGATTGATTGGATTGCGGCGGCGATATATAGTGAAGATAGTTGAGAGTTTCTTCTGCCGATGAGGCACCAAGCGCACCAGGGCTCGAGCTTATAATCATCATAAGTGCCATTATAGTTTTATTTTTGTAAGTAACTTTAGCTACCAGTTGTACGCCTTTTGCGAAATCTTGGCGATCGTTCGCAAAGCTATAGCGGCGAAATTGACAGTTTTAGAAACAGTAGGCAACGTGGCTTAATTTTGTTTTGCTCTCAGAAGACAACTTTGTTGTATATATGTTTGCGCGACTTGTCAGACACGGTTTTTGACTACGCAAAAAATTGTCTTCCAGATGAAGTTATTGCAAACACGAGGTGGCAGAACTTGTTTTATTTTTTCACTATTAGGTTTCGATATCGCACATCGTGTACGATTCATCCCGCTCTTTTACGGAAGTTGAACATTCCCGACATATTCCGCCACGTAATTTTCATGTATATTTCAGTGAATGTTCGGGTTTCACAAGGGCGGTGCGAAACACCAATTATGTGGGTCATGCCGGTTGCCCCGCTGTGAAGGGAGGGGTTTCTCGTCTGTTTTGAGCAGAGCTGCGAGGCTAAATATTTTGGTCAGATTTATCATTGTAAAATATAACAATCAAACGATGCGCTGAAACAACACGGGTGGCTACTCGAGTGGTGCTTAGACTTTTTTTATGCACTTTTTAACACTCAAGGCCATACTTCACCGCTTATGTTTGGTCGTTGACATTTGGCCGAGTGGAACACTAGGTATTCCGTCTATATTGTTGTCACGTAACACAAACGATGTGCCATGAAGCAATCGCAAGCACTGCGCGTTTGATGTGTTCCGCATACTTATTCAGATGACAGTTTCCTTTTATTTTTCTGCAGTTCTTAGAACAACCAAAAGTGACACAGTGGCTTCCCGTTGACCTTTCGCCATGGCTGACATTGCAATAAAAGGGAAGAAAATCTGCAGTTCGACCAACAACGTGTTAAAATTAATCGAAAACGCCACCTGTACACTTCGCGCCGTAAGCACGCTCCAGAAAGGAGGAAAGCGCTGGTTGCCAATCCGGTCCTCCTTACCCAATAGAATGGTCTATAGACGTTTTTTTTTTTTTTTCGCGAGCGCCGTTATCTTGCTAGGGGTGGCCCTTTTCTGGTCTGGCAACCCATCTGGCATGCGGGAAGCTCGCTGTTTGAGTAGAAGGTAGGCGTGCGACTGCGTTTTTATTGTTTTCCTTTAGTTTTTACGCGGTGAATTTCGACTGAAGCGATGCACATTCTTTACAAAGTGAGTATATGAGACGTTCTGACAAGTTTCAGGTCGTGGAGGGTCAACTGTTTTATTACACTTTGCCGCGAACGAGCCCACCTTTATTGGTGCAATATATTCGCATGACCGACTTTCTGCTCAAAGAATGCACAGCATTTCCACGAATTTATTTTCCAGAATGAGCAACAACACTTCGAGAACATAGTGTACATTTTTCATGAGCTTTAGTCATTCGCTTTTCTAACGAGATTTTTTTACGCCGCGCCGTCACATCAGCCACCGCCCTTGCATGAAGCCGTGTGTTGCAGTGTAGTGGTTCGTCTTCAGTTCGTGGCACTGACGGTTTTTGTTAACTGCGCACTAACTGTTGTCTAAACTGTTTCTCAACTCGGAAGGAGTGACCTTATCTTACTGGCTTGTTTGTTTTTACAGCTGTGCACGTGAATACAGCTGTTACATAAAACGACGCTGACGATCGTGTCCATTGTCTTTTTATCTTCCTTTTTTTTTAATCGCGACACTTTAGTACTTTAGTGCTGCAGCACCGTTCTCGTTGGCGCAGTACTTCGACCTGCGATAGAGAGAAATGTTACGTGGGGCTGATTATCGGGGAAATGTTGTCATCGTTGGAATAGCTGTAGGCTGCGTACCTTCTGTTCATAGCCAAGGTTGAGCATCGTTGTGGAAGTCGTTGCGATTCGTTCGCCTGAGAAGAAGTGCTCTGAACATATCGAGTACCCGCGGGAGGCACAAAGTTTTTTCCTCTTCAAGTTTACAAGTCGCTTCTCCTCGTCAACAAAGAACTATGCAACTTCAAGAGTCCACAACCACAAAAACTCCGCGTCTGGTGATGCACATGGCATATTTCTTCCGACAGCAGTTTCATTTTTCTGTTGTTGTTACTGCACACGAAAACAGCGCAGTGGTTCCCTAATGACCAAATCTTGGGCATCAAGAAATGAAGAAAAACAAATGCGCAGGTTGGCTTAATACACGGCTAATTGCTCGATAATTCCACACATACCAGCATCAACACACACACTCCGAGACGTCGCCCGCATGTCAGAGAGGAGGAATGCGTTGGTTGCCAGAACAGACCTCCTCACCCGATGAAAAGGTCTATACCGCATAGCGAGCCTGCGCTGCGGCAAAGCTGACTTTTAAACTCCACTTTGGAACGGCAGTGGAGGTGACTTCAGTTTATACACTTTAAGGCAATAAATTTCAATAACAAGTTCTGGCTGGGAAAAATTTCGACGCTTGAAACATGAGACTTTCTCTTACAATGGCCCCCGGTACTTTCAGGCGGTCACGTGAAAGCGTCTGAATTTTCAAAAATGTCGGGAAAATCGGCGTCTTTGTCATCCTTATTGCTGCATGTTGTCATAAGTCATTGTCTCACAGCAGCCTGCCATCATCATATTTATCTTTTTCTTGGAACCAGTATATAGCAATTAGCAGTTATAACAATAAAATTTTCGTGGCAGTTGAGTATTGTTATAAGTGTTTTCGGCAGTACTAAAGATAATAGTAGTATTAATAATAATAAATGCAGTCGTGTACACAATCTTAAGCAAACTTGGCTAAGCAAAAGGCTTGCCTGCACCAGCTGGTTTATGACTGACTGCTCATGGAAAATTTTCAGCGAAATATACTAATATGCTTCAGTGAGTTTCTACAACAAAAAGTTCCGTGTTCCTTGTCAGTCTTAGTGTCGTTTCGCGCTACGAATTCTGTTCCAGAAGCTACCGCAAATGTACCGTAACCTGGATAAGATTATGAGGCATGCCAAAATGGGTGAATGGAGGGATGGATGCAATAATTTATTAATGCCAAATAGCTTGCGCTAGCGTCCTGGCTCCGGGAAAATTGTTCATCTGGCGTTCTTTACCGTAAACTGTCAATCGAACAGTGCACGGACTTCTACAATTGAAGTTTTTAGTTTGACGTTTTCGTGGTGCGCTCCGCTCCGGGAGCACCCGCGAAGCCGCAGCGGAGCAGCGGCTGATTTTTCTCTTTTATTTATTCGTTGCCGGCAGCGAAGCGGACCTTTCGCAGTTGCAGCGCCCTCTGGTCGTTTTCATCACTGGTAAACAATATAAAAACATTTTTTTTCACGTATACAAATCAAAACAATAACGTATAAATTATCTTTTCATGAAGTATTTAGAAATCCACTTTCAATGTACTAACCGTCAATTTTTTTTTTTTTTTCGACAAAGAAGCAAGCTCTGACTTCATAGTAGCCGCTCAAATTTAAAGCCAGCAAGGTTCCGTTCCAGATCCATTGCAATCATTCACTGTGTGTTGTTTGCGCTTTTGACGCGCGTGTAGTGGTGGCGTTTCTATTTTTCGCCGTTGAAACTGTGTTTTCGCGGCTAGCGCTGGGCAGGTGACGGCGAAGCTGCAGCACTCGCGGAAAGCGTGCCATCTCCGGAGGAAGCCATCTTGAAATGAGCAAAGTTGCTGCACGCACGAGAGAGGGCGCACGGGTTGGCGCCCTTCCGCTTGCAAAAACGGCAGCGGCGCACCGCGCTCCGCTTAGGCTGCTCGTAAGCGGACCGTATTCCCCGCTCCGGTAACCCGCTTAAAGCCTTAGCGGAGGGCGCATGCGCACTCGCGTACCCGCTCCGCTTATCTGCTAAATGGAGCGTAAAAACGTCAAACTAAAAACCTCTAATATCGCTCCAGCGAAACGGAAACGTACTTTCAATTGCGACGTCTCTCAGCTCGTGTTCTATCGTTGACTCCCACATTGACTCCCATAAGCATGCGCAAGAGAGGAGGGCAGGGGGAGGGTCGAAAGAAAAGTGAGACCATCAAAAGTAATCCATAATTTTCCAATGTACGGTGTCATTCCCCTCAAAGAACACAATCAGCTGGTTGGTTCACTAAAGAACAGTCTCTTTTTGTCACCTTATGTTGTAGCTCAGCCAGCAGTTAAAATGCTGTGCTGCTGAGCACGAGAAGGCGGCTTTGAATCCTTGCTACCGCGGCTGCATTTCGGTGAAGGCAAAACGAAGAAGCACTGGTGTGTTTAGATTTAGATGCATGTTAAAAAAAGCACCGGTACGCGCTACCAGAAGCCCTCCCCTACGACAGGCCTCGTCATGAACGGACGGACAGAGGCTGAGACGCACGGACGGAAGCACAGACAAAAGTACGGACACATGGACGGACTCACGGACGGAAGCACGTAATGACGGAAGCACGGGCGGACGGAAGCGTGCACGGATAGACAGACGGATGGACGCACGGACAGAAGCACGGACGGATGGGCGGACGGGCGAATAGACGGACGCATGGACGGTTGGACAAACAGATGGACGGATGGACGCTTCGCCCCACTCATCATCCTTCACTCTGTGGATATGCTGCGAAAAGCACTAACGTGATCTAGTTATATCATTCCCAAGGACATATACACACAACGCCATCTATTCAGCAAGTCATAAAGTAGAATGAAGGAAAAGAGGAGGAAAAGAACGGCAGGGAGGTTAACCAGCCTATATGCAGTCGGTTTGCGACCCTGCGCATGAGATGGGGATGGGGGAGATGAAAGATAGAGAGCAGAGAGGGAAGAGAGATAAACACAGCACATTCGGCAGCACACGCGCACACACTCAGTCATAGTCCAGTCTTGTCTGAGGTGGCTACATACTACATGCGGTGGAGAGAACGACCCAGGGCCCAAGGATCTAAGCCCTTAACACGTCTCCCAGTTATACGCAGCTGAGTCCCGTTGTAACATTCTGCTAAAATAATAGTGTCGTAACACAAACATGTAGCTTCGCAGAGTGTGTAATGTTTGACAATGGGACTTCATGTGTTTTAACGGGCGGAGTTCAGCTGTTCAGAGAAGCATGACATTTTCTAGTAGGTAGGTAGGTAGGTAGGTAGGTAGGTAGGTAGGTAGGTAGGTAGGTAGGTAGGTAGGTAGGTAGGTAGGTAGGTAGGTAGGTAGGTAGGTAGGTAGGTAGGTAGGTAGGTAGGTAGGTAGGTAGGTAGGTAGGTAGGTAATAAACTTTATTAAGTATCCAACGAGAAATTACTGGCCCGGGCTAGGCCTCCAGGAGCTGTCGTCTGTGGAGCATCGTGCGATGTCCTCGGCGATAGGCTCGCTGGACGGCCCAGGTTTGGTCCACTGCACGTGGGCTGAGAAGGGCAGCTCGCCATCGCTCAGCCAGTCGTCCTGGGGTGCACTCACGCTCTTCCGAGTAGTGGCGGCGAACACTGCACTCACACTCCCAAAGTATGCAATACTGCAAATTTACCAAAATGCCTCAGTAGGCCTTTGCAGCATATAACAGGCAATCTTTTTTCAGAACCTCCTTTTTTTTTTTCATGATATAATTTTTGTTCGCCTATTTCCCATACAGTTATGACAGGACACCGTTGCTACCGCCGTGAGATGGCGCCAAGTACAGATGTACCAAAATCCTTGGGATGATTCAAGGCTGGACCTGTAATGTTGTAAGATGTGAATTTATGAAAATGAATTACATGGATATCAATGCCAAAAGCATTAGTAAGATCAACAAATACTGCACGAAATAATGAACCATCATCGATAGCTATTTTGATTTTGTCCGTGAAACTAGAGTGCCAGTTCACTTGAAAAACCTGAACGAAAACCACGGAACCTGAATGACAGAAATCAAACTGACGGTGACAGAGTAATTCGATGTTTTTGAAAATATTTATGATTACTTTACGAAGAAATGGAAAAATGCAAATCGCACGGTAAATGTTAATACATTCATGACCACCCTTTTGCAAAATGGGAGTTATCTTGCCGTTTTTTTTTTTACAGAAGTTAGAATTATGTTGTTTCTGAACGTTTTGTTAATGATGTTAGCAATAACAGGCGAAACGTTACCGTTTATCAGTTTAAACCTCTGAAAGGTGCATAGAATCTAAACTTGCTGCGGTTGTTGTCAACGATGTTTTGACAGAACGAACCTCAGCGCTAGAAGTAGGATACAAGTAGAAAGAATGTGGACAGCGCGATAAGTGCGAAAGTGATTGTGTGTGTTCACTATTTCCGGTGTTGGCGAAATCGTGATTGAAAGCGTTAGCTATGATGACGATGACTTGTGGCGTTTAATGAATAATAACCACCATATGATTATGAAAGACGCCAGAGTAGATGGCTCTGGGAATTTCTACCACTTTCGTTTTTTTTAACGTGCACTCAAATCTGAGCACACGAGCCTACAGCATTTTCGCCTCCATGAAAAATGCAGGCGCTGTAGCCGGTATTCGATCCCGCGACGTGCGGGTCAGCAGCCGAATACCTTAGCCACCAGATCGACCCGGCGGGGTCGTTATCTATATATCAATTCGCTCAGTACATGTGCTGGATGCAGTATTTATTTTAGGTAAACACGCATGGGAATAGGTTTTGTTCAGGAACAGCCTAATTAGCTACCAGTTTGATTTTACACTAATAGTGGTGAATTGAGGAGAACTAATAGTTTAGGATTAAAATAATACAATAAATACATAACAACTTTTAATTTCAAGAACTGTAGAATAGACTAAATATGGCTGCAGAGTTTGTTTTATTCATACAGTTTTGTTTATTATCAATTCTGTTAAGTGCGCTTTTGAAAATAGTCAGGTTTAGCATGCTTCAAAACTGCACCGAGCATATTCGAATCTTTCTAACAGCGGATATGTAGCGTTGTGTGAAATAGCAGGCATTTCAGCTTCTTGTGCACTCAATGTTAGAGTAGAATATTTCGTGTTTCTTCGTCCGACAGCGATGTTGAAGCGGATCACAGTCATGTCGGAACTAAGACGGTGTGCCGACCACAAACGATCCAACAAGCTTCCTGCGTTATTACTTCAAAAAAACCTCACTCCACCGCTTCGAATGCTTCCAGCAGGTCATGTTTATGCATGCATAGAGTGCGAGTAGGCAAAGCCCACCTCGAAGCCGGCTTAACTTACGACACAATTATTATTACCACATCTTAAAGTCAAAGATTCATAATCGTGGCCTATAATTCAGATATTCATAGTCAGTATTGATTCACATATCATGCATCTTTCACTAAAGTTGACTAATTAACAGCCTATTAAAATCACACGTGTGGGCAAGCGCATCTACAAAAACTGACAGGGCATCTACAAAAACTTACGCAATCTCCTGAGACGCCTCGAAGGCTACAGCCTTCGAGGCTTTTCCCACTAGGTGTATTGATCCTTCCCTGCCTCACTTCGCAAGTTTTCTGCACCGAGCATTTTCTGCACTACCTCTATCAACGGAGGCAAGGTTACCGCAGCTCAGTTGGTTTTGCACTTCCTCCAATATTGGCCCACCTATGACCAAGGTGACGTTGTCGTCTGATGACGTCATTGTGTAACATCGCGGTACGTCATGGTGACGTCACGCATTTTAGCGATATGGAGCGGTATACGATCATCTCATTTGACGACATCTTCCAGTGATGATTTGTGCACGAAAGTAGTTTATGCCGGGTTCCACCACGGTTACACTGACGTATTTCCAACTCAGATATGACGTTTTAAAATATACACCAAGGAATGACCATTGTGGCGAAGCCATGCTCAGTAAACGTTAAGCTAGTTCTGTGATGGTACGTCTCACTTTTGTGTTGTACCGACTCCTGCGAAATTCATTAAGGCTGTCGCCCTAATGAAGTTCTTCTTTCGCGCATTTGAATATGCACGCCTCTATGACGATTATTATTGCAAGACATCCGGTGCATACATTATCCCGTGGAATGCTCACGAAATGAAACTCGTTTATGTAAGGGCTAAATATTTCCCGCAGTTTCACTATTAATAACATCTCGAGCCAGAAGTAATGAAACCTTGATAAAATTATGAGGCATGCCAAAATGGATGAATGGAAGGATGGATGAAATAATTTTATTAATGCCCAATAGCTTGCGCTAGCGTCTTGGCTCCGGAAATATTGATCATCTGGTGTTCTCCACCGTACATTGTCAATCGAACAGTGCAGAAACCTCTACAATATCGCTCCAGCGGAACGGGACACGTACTTCCAATTGTGACGTCTTGCAGCTCGTGTTCTACCCTCACAACATTGACTCCCATCAGCATGCGCAACAGAGGGGGGCAAGGGGGGGGGGGGGCTGTCGCACGATGCTTTCTCAAAGCAATATTTTCTGCAACTCTGCGTTCCTGCGCAAGAGGAACGCCGCTAATTATCACCGCAAACATCATCCGCGCCACACTTCCTCACACGTAAACACCTGATTAGGGTCATTGTGCTGACGCCTATTGGCTAGGTTATGGTCACCTAAGAGGCGGGGGGGGGGGGGGGGTGCAAAATAGCGCTTTTAGAAACGATCGTACTGACGCTCAAGGTTAAGTTAATTAGTCGGTTGTCATACTAAAGCACTTGCCGTCACGCAGGAACAGTCCACGACAAAACAAAAAGAAATAGGAGAGCTGTTCCCGCAAATTGCAAAGGTAAATTAATAAATTATGCGATAATTATAAATATAAGCGAAGCGTAAGTAGTAGACTAGTGGCCCCTGCTTGGTTCAAAGAGTCACGTTTGCAAGAAAGAGGGGTTCTGTGAAAGAGCAATTGGTTACTCTCGTGTTGAGACCGGCAACCTTAATGCATATGCAGTAATCTTCTATGTAAATATGCGCCACTGCTTTGTTTAAAGGACCTACCTTTGTTAGATACAACCTTGATTGATTTGTGGGGTTTAACGTCCCAAAACCACCATTTGATTATGAAAGACGTCGTAGTGGAGGGCTCCGGAAATTTTGACCACCTGGGGTTCTTTAACGTGCACCCAAATCTGAGTACACGGGCCTACAATATTTCCGCCTCCATCGGAAATGCAACCGCCGCAGCCGCGAATCGAACCCGCGACCTGCGGGTCAGCAGCCGAGCACCATAATTACAGAACCTTAATTACAGAACCAAGATATATTAAAGCCAAGGAAAACACGTGGGGAGTTACTTGCAGCTTTTAGTTGAACTGTGGTAACTAAACGATATATGAAAATGAAGCGGACTTGAAGATCACCTGCCTCCGTTCGGACCGTACCCATAACTGTCACTGGTAGTGGTGCACTGTAAGCTGTGCTTAAGATATGGTTGTTCCCTTGTCCACAATTTTTGGTATTTCGGCACGTGTAACCACGGGAGTATTAGCCAGCCCAACTGGTTTTCATGGCGCCTAATATAATCTCATTTCCGTTTGATGGTGTCATAAAGTACGTCACCTTTACAAGCTGGTTTAGAAGACCAATAAACACTCGCGCGCTCCCCAAATGTCGACTACCATTTCCAAGTGTCTTTTCTCACTGCACATCATGTACTCCAGATCTACAAGTTACCCCCTATTAATTCCTCGGCTGCATCGTCAGATGGTCCCATGTGGTTCGCATAACAGAGACACTTTGAGTGTAAAAAGAAAGCAACGCCAATAGAAATAAGGTCAGGTGATGAACATATGATCAATAGCCAACTCGTTTATTTTTTTACGCTACCGACGAAATTGTTAACGAAAGCGAATAGTGCCACTATGCCGGCACCTAAACGTTAGGAACGTTAAACCACAAACCACATTGTTGTGGTTCAACGTCCCTAAACCACCATATGATTATGAGAGACGCCGTAGTGGAGCGCTCCGAAAATTTCGACCATCTAGGGCTAAATCTAACCTAAATCTAAGCACACGGGCCTTAAGCATATTCGCCTCAATCTATTTCCGACGTCTATCACTACTAGCCATCACCCACTTGAAAGAATAAGACTGTTCAAGGCAGTTTTATAGCCCGAAAGCATTCACCAGAACGCGCATGAAACTTCTCATGTACGCATTATTTGCATCCATTTGTATTCGTTTGTCAAGATTAAGCTCAAGAAGTTGGGTTATAAGCACTCGGCGCTCAGGGCAACCTGATGCCCGCATAGTTTCGTATCACTTGACCCTCGCTTTCTTGTGCTTCGTGTAGAGTTTTAAAGTTATTACCCTTACTGTCACTTCAACTCGCGTCTCTCTAGCACATTGCCAGCCTCCCACATACACCACATCCTCCTTTTCCGGCTAGTTGCTTTGCCCACGTCACTCTTAAAGTTCCATCAAAGGCTCTGACTAGGGTGCACAAGCCGTAATAAAGGCCATCACGGTGTAACGGGAAAAAACTTGAGCAGCGTAAGAGTAATTACGTCGTTAAGCTTTTCCTCTCTGTCCTTCAGTGGTTCCAATTCTTCACGCAGTTCTCCCGTTTAAACGGGCTGCAAAGTGGCGGAGACTCGGGTAATTACGAAAATGGTGACACTACTTATATGCATCCGGGAAACTTTGGGGAGCCCGCGTCGCGCAACCTCAAAGTAAAGTCCGAGTACAGCGGGCAAGCTTGGCGAGCTTTCAGAGGCTGCACCGGCTGGGTTTTGTCGGCCGCCCGCGGTGATATTTGCAGCTCATTTGCGGCCAAGTATTTCGCTTTTCGTGGCAAGCTCGCGTTACATACGCGTGGCCACTTTCGGGACGTGCTTGTATTTATATACTGACTTTTTTTCATTTGTCAGCGTCTCCACAGGCAGATAGAAAGGAACGCAGCTGTCCAGTCTCTCGGCCTGAAGTCTTTTGTCCCAAATATGATGCCGCGGGTTCTCGAAGTACACCGAGTCGTCGGTTGAATGGCCCATTGAGCCAAATGAAGCGTAATGGCCTTGAGAGAATACACCATCTCAGTGAATGGAAAGTTGTAATTACCGTCCGAAGGCAGAAAGAGAACGCCACAGAGATATTGTGCTGATAAAAGGTACGTTAATTTCATGGGACGTCCCTTTTCTTTCAGGTTTTGAAGAAAATCTTGCAAAAAAAAAAAAAGAAAACGGCCACGTGTTCACTACATTTTTCTGCGCCACGGGCAATTGGCATACCTAACGCTACTGCGCATATTATCACCGCGCTTAAGCTTAAACGAAAAAAAAATCACAGCATATCCACGGAGTGAATGATGATGAGTGGGGCGAAGCATCCATCAGTCCGTCCGTGCTCTCGTCCGTGCTCTCGTCCGTCCGTTCGTTCTTGCTTCCGTCTGTCCATGCGACCATCCATGCGTCCATTCATGCATCCATCCATGCGTCCATGCATGCGTCCATCTGTCTGTCCATGCGTTCATCCATGAGTCCGTCCATTCATCTGTCTGTCTGTCTGTCTGTCTGTCTGTCTGTCTGTCTGTCCGTCCGTCCGTCCGTCCGTCCGTCCATCTGTTTGTCTGTCTATTCGTGCGTCCATCCGTCTGTACGTTCACTCGTCTATCCATCCGTACGTCCGTCTGCTAGTCTGTCTGTCCGTCTGCCCATCCATCTAGTGAACACTCAAAGCACCGCCATTTCCCGTCTTGCATCCCCTGTGGCACATACCCGCTCTAGAGCGGCTATGTGCCACCGGTGGCTGCGCACTACTGCATACATACAAGGGGTGGAAAGACCCACGCCTTAAGGAGCTTCGCCCGCAAAAATTGTTTTTCCAAGCAGTATAAACTGCGAGAAGTGAACTGCAACGTTCAGTTTAAGTGTCTTTGCCTGGACATTTGCGCGCATTATTAAATCCACAAAAAAATAACGAATAAACTTTACGCAGCTTGCACAAGTCGAGCAGGACTGGTTCGCAGGAGAGCTGATGGGCAGCTGTATTGCTGGCCCTGCCTTATCTAGGCTTTGATAAAGCCTCTTTTAGGCTTTCCGACTTCAGTTATCGCTTTCCTGCCACTATACATCACTATGCTTTTTTTATTACCTTCTCTATTTAGTTTGTGTTTTGCTACCTTTTTTTAGTGTGTTTGTTTCTTTGTTTGTTTTTCCTTCAAAAACAATGACACGTACCCGCTATGGAGGATCGGCCAAGAATGAGCACTTCAAAGTTTTAGAAGGTCATTTTTTAGATTTAACAATAGAAATAAAATAAAAGAGTGATGATACGCGTTACAATGAATTAGGACTACACGTATTATGCCTTTGAGCTCGTATATCACATTGCCGTAAAAAGTCGATCAGAACAATTTAGAAGAGGTCAGTTCGGTTTTATAGCATTTCAGTAACGAAAATTTCTGAAGGCAACACTAAAATGGTACTCGTTGAGTAGTTTGAATGAAATTACACACGGCATCAAATGCAACCCTGTGGCAGTATCCCTAACCTGAGTCGCTGAAGCTTATACGATTTCTTAAGTTAGGGATAAGCCTATTTTTGAAAGAGGACTGAAGAAAAGTCGTATTCTAATATTGCAATATCGGAGACATGACAGAAAGTGGCGTTCATGATGATGTGTGGCGCTTTATGGCGTGCAATAATTTCTAATTCTTCTCAGAATTGCCTGAAGGGTGATATTGTCAGACCAGCCCTGTGTACGTATAAGTTTAATGAAGTCGTCGTCACTGTTTGTCGTCACTTCTGATTATCAAGATTGGCTCCACTGCTGAGCCTTTTATGGAGAGTTTAGGTGCTTTTACGGCACCCATGTTGTTATTGGTTTCATCCTAACTGTGTGAACAGCAATCAAATATAAAAAATAGCTAACCGGTATTCTACCACTGGGAGAACCTGAAGCATTGCGAGATCTAGTGATGTGCGGGCTAAAGCATCGATCGTTTCATTTAAATTTACCCCCAGTGACCTAGGACCCACATTAATTTTAGGTGTTTCAGTTGAGGTGGCACTAAAGACCATAACGTCATCAGGGCACGCGAGTTATGTGAAGCTGAAAGGGTGCTGCAAACCAAAAGCTATTCTGTTATTATTATCACCCGGCTCTCGTCCGTCGGAAGTTTTCTCGGTTCCATGTTGACAGCCATGAGCTCAGTTTCGAAAACCGGAGTGAAATCGGGTAGCCTCACGCCGTATGATGAGCCAAGTGACTCGCAGACAATTGGCCCACCTGCGCTTTTCTTATTCACGGAAACATCCGTAGCTATTATGTTACGTGTTTGTGCATTCACGAGAAATCTAACCTGTTCTATAAGAATTTGTGGTATTGAAATTTAGATTTTGGAGGGAATAATTTCTCGTCATAATTTATCACGAGAAACTGATTTGAGTCATTAGTCAACATTACTTCTCTGATTTTGACACTGCCCCGCCACGGTGGTCTAGTGGCTAAGGTACTCGGCCGCTGACCCGCAGTTCGCGGGATCGAATCCCGGCTGCGGCGGCTTCATTTTCGATGGAGGCGGAAATGTTGTAGGCCCATGTGCTCAGATTTGGGTGCACGTTGAAGAACCCTAGGTGGTCGAAATTTCCGGGGCCCTCCACTACGGCGTCTCTCATATTCATATGGTGGTTTTGTGACGTTAGACCCAGCATATTAATCAATCAATCTTATGTTGACACTAGTACTTTCCAGTTTTTTTTTTTTTTGTACGCAGATTACCTGAGGTGAAGGAAAACGTGGTCGATGGGCGAGAAAGTATGAGTCTGGGTCACCGTTAAAAACGTATTCATCTCTTCTAACTGGCAAGCTATAAAATTTTAGAAATGTTCTCTAACGTGCCCTGATTTCCCACAGTACACGTGCCTCTACCGTTTCACCTCCAACGAAGTGTGACCGCCGCGGTCGGGTTCGAACCCACGACCTTCGTTTCAGCAGCGAAGCACCGTATGAGCACAGTTCTACCGTGGAGGACGGGTAGTGCAGGCAGAGCCGTGAAGCTGAACGGCGTTACCAACGAACGAAATGTTGCAATTGCTCTCTAACCACGCAATACGGCCCCCCTCAGAGGTCAACTTTGTTCATATTCCCCGATTATGAACAGCGTAGGACCTAGGAAACGCTTTCTAAATCTGCGACGTCACGACGCGTGGTGTGGAAACATCAAGGTCGCGTCGCCACCCGCCCGTTCTCCTTGCGCATTGACTCGCTCTGCCAAGCGTCTTCGCGCGCGAGGCGTGGTGATGCTGGAAATGTGGTAGAGTGATTTGCTAATTCGAGAAATGTTGCTTTTCACTTTACAGTCCCTTTAGGAAAGGGCTCTCAAACACGCCGCCCGCGAAACTTTCACTTACGATAACGATAGTTATAGCGCTAGAACAAAACGACGACACAGAGACAAGAAGGACACGAAAGACACGAGCGTTCGTGTCCTTCTTGTCTCTGTGTCGTCGTTTTGTTCTCGTGCTATAACTATCGTCATGCCATACCAACTAGCCCAAGCTGCCACACTTGTAATTTTCGCTTACGGCCGACACCTGCTTTATAAGGTAACTTTTGCGCCTTTACTTAATGGCATTCGTACTAATTTCTCGCCTTCTGAAATTGATAACGTTTTGTGCGGGGACGCTACAGAAACTAGATTGATCTCAAGCCTTTTTTTTCCGCTGAGGTAACGCATGTGTTCAATCTGTGTTGAAAACCCATCATAGAACCTTTATTTAAGAATTTTAGTCATTCTACAGGTCGGTATGAGTATTTTTTCTCGGAACTTTGGACAAATTCGCTTTGTCATGACCGATATATGAGGCATGAGAAAAAGATTCTACTAAATTGCAACGTTAGGGGGAATTCTGTTACCGCCCCTTCCACTCTCGCCCTCCCACGTTTTTCCCCGTCCTGGCCCTTGCCGGGCTAAATTCTGGAAATGCGGCACGCTGGCTGAGATGAAGTGAGACTCCTAGCTGATTTAAAGGGACACTGAAGAGAAACAATGACTTGGTTCAGATTGACAAACTGCAGTCTGAGAAGTGCAACACCACAAGTTTCACTATCATGAGCTCACTATATTAGTGGTCAAAATACAGGTTGAAGTATCGTTTCTAAATTTCACGCCGACATGAGAGCGCGTGACGTCACGAACTTCAAAACGTACTTTTCTTACTTTCGTACTTTCGTGAAATCGACTTGATGATATTTTCTGAAACCTCGTATGCCAGGTTTATGGCAGCCACACATGACGATGCAAATCATTCTTGTCGATTAGAAGCTACGTATAGGACGCAGTATAGACGCCTTCGAATTCTCTTACGTCGCCGTGTTAGGTGCGGCAATTTCAAGATGGCGTCTCTATCCACACTTCTTTCTCGCGCATTCCTTTCATTTACCAAGCGTGGCCTCGCAGGTAAGAGTGGTATTTTCGGGATTCTGAAACAGCACTTTACTAATACGCGAAGAACTGTTACTCTCTTTAGTGTCCCTTTAAGAATTCAGAGAACCCAAATATATGTCCATCGAGAGAGGACAAAATTTGTTGTCGTCAAGAACGGCACACACAGCGGCGGCGTCGAATGTTGCAAAAAGAAAGTACGCAATGCAACGCGCGGAAAAGAATATTGAATTAGCCCCGCTGTGGTGGTCTAGTGGCTAAGGTACTCGGCTGCTGACCCGCAGGTCGCGGCATCAAATCCCGGCTGCAGCGGCTGCATTTCCGATGGAGGCGGAAATGTTGTAGGCCCGTGTGCTCAGATTTGGGTGCACCTTAAAGAACCCCAGGTGGTAGAAATTTACGGACCCCTCCACTACGGCGTTTCTCACAATCGTATGGTGTTTTTTGGACGTTAAACCCCACATATCAATCAGAGAATATTGAATTATTCCCTGACCTAATGCCCGCATCTTAATTTATTCCACCCATCAGTAGAATTGGGTGCTTCCAATTTTCATTCAAATGAGACGCCCGTACGCATCCCTTCATTCTTACTTTTTTTTAGTTGCACTATAACGTAAAGCTGAAGGCCATATTCGCATGTAAAACGTTTAACCACTTTTCACGGTACCAATAAACAACAACGGCTTGCATATCTTCCCTGTTTTTTTTTCTTTCGGTTTTTTAGTATTCCGCATCAGTTACGCAATACCAGCATTACATTTTTTCTCGTTCCTGCAACGTCTGTCTCCAAGCGCCCTTTCATGTCCGCATCACGAATGCCGATCGCATTCCGTGCAGGAAGCACCATTAATTTCTCTTTTTCTCCGGGCTCGTCGGCGCACATCAGACAAAACGAAAAAAAAAAAAAACAAGCGGCATCTACATCCCTTGAAACATGCCCGACGGGCAAACCGCACCGAAAGAGGGCGAGTCGTTTTCCTGTCATTTGCCGCGCGCTAATACGAAATACACGCATAAACTATATCGATTTTCGAGCACGCGTACAATCGAACCGACCCCAAAAAAAAAAGGCGCGCCAAAAGCGAGGCGCGAGCAGTGGCGTAACTAGATAGGACGGCGCCCAGGGCAAATATATTTCCGCGCCCCTCATTATGCCCGTGATAATGTTTGTTATTATTATTATTATTATTATTATTATTATTATTATTATTATTATTCTTGCTGTTGTACTACAGTGTACTATAGCCGCCTTGTACGTCCATGCATCACACAACACACCAGAAGTCCACAATGGTAGCAAAAAAAGTTTAACAAAAAATGGACCTTGGTGGTCACTTCTTGTCATCTCGCTTTACTTAAAATATGCGAAATTCATGAAATCCATATAAGCACAGAAAATAGAATCACGAACTAGGCATATGTAAATAGTCCATACCATTTCTCGCTACATTACCGTGAAATGTATCATTCAAAATTAATTATTGCGTACGCCAAATCTGCATATGATGCCTGCATTTTTTCATCAGTGCTAATGATGCGTTAAAAAACTCGTTCCGGCAAACCCTGTTGTCTCCCTGTTATCGCATATTGTTGCCTTTTATGACGTCAGTGCTGTAACGCTGATCGTGAATAATTGTTGTCAAGAAAAACCCGTTTTTTTATTTAAAACACTTTATTGTACGTGGTTGGTTTCAGGGAAGCTTTCAGTAAGTGGTTTGGGAGGCTGGTGGGGTTCGCTGAAACTCATCTAACCCAGTGCTGCGGAGCACAAAACAAAGCTTAGCCGAGGGTCATGGGAAGGCACGGAGGTAGCGCAGCAAAATGAAAATAGAGGATCCTTTTCCCGATGCAAAAGCCATTGCGGCAACCCTTTCCTTCACCACCATCCCCACTTCCAGTCGTACATTACAACCTCGCCCCTCCCCCCTTCCAGGCGGTTTTACGGAAAAAAACATTGACAACCTTTCCAGGGGGCGCCAACCCGAGGACTCGGCTTGGCGCCCCCTCCCTAGTGGCGCCCGGGGCACTTGTACCCCCTTGCCCCCCCCTAGTTACGCCACTGGCCGCCGCGCGAGGCATTATCGACGCGTACACGAAGATGCGACACGCGCCTTGTTTGGACGTCTCGCTCGGCACGCGCGCTTGGAGTGGCTGTCACGACGAAAGGGGGCGCCACGAAATGGAGGCACGAGGCGAAGACGGGGAAGTTGTAGCCCTGCCCTTGCAGAATGTCGAGTGCCCCTACGAGCGCGGTCTTATCGATAACGCGTTTTTTTTTTTTTTTTTGCTCGCCACATTGCACACGTATAGGCAGACCGTTTCTGCTATTAAAACATAACAGCGGAATTTCAGGTGTTGGACGATGCATCCGAAGTAGCGTATGAAATAAAAATGTGGTCAGCGCTAAAACAAAGAAAGTGGAAGTGTTGTTGGGTATTCATCTATGCACGAGCCGTAATTTGCAACACGTCTCTGATGAAGTGCTTTCGAGGAGCTACGCGTACCGGAATAAATAAATAAATGAATAAATAAATAAATGAATAAATAAATAAATAAAGTGCGTGTTCAAAAGACGCACTGGCACACGATTACCACGTGCGAGGACTACACGTCACTGACGGAACATACCCCCCTTTCCTATTCTTCCCTAAACGTACATCAACACGATGCATAAGAAGTGAACTACGAGGTTAAACACCTCTTTGTTTTTTTTTTTTTTTGCTTGAAGACGATCAATACTACTTATACAGCATTCTAATTATCCAATGAAACTGATAACTAGGACAAAGTATGTTCTTGCACACTTTTATTTATAACTAAATTGTGGAGGTTGGCAATTCCACTCTCCTTTTTTTTTCATCTTCCTCTGCTCGATCTGTTCATTCTTCCCGGAAGAGTAGGCAAGCCTCCTGCCCGTCTGGGTGGCAGTTTCCAGTGCACGTTCTCCATCTTTACTCTGTGTCCTTGTATGATAATAATAATAATAATAAAAATAATAATAATAATAATAATAATAATAATAATAATAATAATAATAATAATAATAATAATAATAATAATAATAATAATAATTCATTTAATGATGACCGCACATCGAAGTTCAGCTTTTGACAAGATTTAGTCTCCTGTGCGCACGTGGTATCCGGCTTGTTAATTCATTTACTCTGTGAATATTTACTGCAATACATTAACGTTACATTTTAATTGTGAAACGATCCATCTGGAATATGTCTCCTGCGTCTTCACATCAACGTCCTTTTCGTTATCCTTGTCCGGTTGTGCTCAAAAGTGTGCATCTCTCTCGTGTGACGCGTTACGACGTCATACGCCCACGTCGACTACTGCTGGCTCTTGCTCCTTGCATTGGGAAAGCCAACATATCGGTCTTTGCCCCGCCGTGGCGTATAGTCGGGCTGATGGTGATATGATAAACGGCGACGCTCGATGCTACTTTACTGCAGGGTGCATTTGCCTCGCACATCTCGCGTACACGTGTACGTCGTTTCACGGTGCCATACCATCAGTCATGCCGCCTCTGTTTCGGAGATGCTGGCAGCTTTTGCTAGAGAAACATTCGGAGCGAGTCGGTTGACGGAAGGCTTCTCGCAACTCGGGCTCCAAGGGAGCTCTAACGAAAGATGACGCCCGGGTGCAAATGTGTCCCTCGCGAAAACAATGCGAGCGTTTTTGCGGGCGTGTTTCATCGTTGCCCAAACTTACCCGGTCCGCGCAGAGCGAGGGCGTCGTTTGCGTTGTCATCGCTTAATGGCGGCATCAGTAGAGAACTGCAACAAGCCGTGGCATGATGATAGCTGCGGCTGCTGTGCTTTGGTTCACGGCAAGAAGCGCTCTGCATGGCGAAAGAAAGAAATAAAGGGGGGAAAATGTGCAGCTTTCTCTCATGATGCAAGAATGAAACTATCAGCGCAGCTATAGTATTCAAACTAGCTAAGTTTAGCTAGTAATGCCATACTTTCGCTAGACATTTGAAAACTTTTTCTTCTAGTAGTACTAAGTATCGCTACACGTAGCAGACTCCCTCATCATGTTTTTCTTGCGTTTCACGCCTAACAAATCGTCGCACGTGTTGTCGTAGCGTAGCAGAAGTTGAAGGGGGCAAGCGAGCACGTATCCACATATTTTCCTAAAATTAACTAGAGGAGACTTTGGCGCTGCGATTATTAAGTCACAACGGGAAGAATGGGTAGTACGAAAGTTCACCTAGTCTTCGTGCTTCCGGGCATAGAGTTTCTTAAATATACACCAAAAGGAGCTCTTTCACTTAGTTTCTATAAAAGCTACAACGCATGGTACTTCAGCGAGCATCGAAATTATGGGTATGACATAGATTTGCTTTGTCTTTGTACTTTATGTTCGTTCTGGCTTCGCGTACGTGGCTTGAAGCTGCTTTGCCACGAAACAACGATCGGCAAATGTTCAGCAGTTACGCTTCAACACCTTAATATTTTGGGCTTACCACTTCAAATAGGGTCACGGAGTGAAAAACGGTTTGTTCTTTCCTTCGAAACAAAACCAAAACACGGCAGCAAACGAAGCCGCAAGTGCAATTCACTGCCCTCAAGCACGAGGACTAAGTAAATCCATGTCATACCTATGATTTCCTGGGTCACTGAACGATCACAGCGCCAGTTCCCCTCTAGTTAATTTTAGGAAACTCTATTCGAACGCGATTCTGCCCATGTTTATGGTTGTTTTGGCTATGTATCCAATAAAAGAACATACTATTGTGAACTTCATAACCCGATTTGATTTAATAAACCTAAAAGGTCAAGGTATTAAGCTAAAACTACAGAAAATTAGCGGATATCCATTCCGTGAAAAAGCAGCTCGAAGCTACGCGAAAGCGAACTGAGCCGAAAGGGAGATTAGACATATTTGTTTACTAAACCCATGATTCCCATGCTGGCTGAAGCGCCGAGCCTTACCACCCCCATAGACACTGTAGCGCCATGAACCGGCACTCAATGCACATGCCGTTTCATGGTGTTAATGATTCCTGTTCGCACTACCCGGCGCCTTGAAAAGGTAAAAGAGCACCGCTCTTAGAAGCCAAACAGAGAGAATAAAGATGGAAATGAAGGTCGGGGTGTTAACCAGACATGTTTTGCCACCCAGCACACATGTGGAGACAGGTGTTCGAAAGAGGTTGTACAGAAAAAGAGAGGAAAAAACAAAGAATAAATAGCAAACTAACCCACACAAAAAAGAGAGGCATATTGAAAAAATGACCGCCTGTTGTCGTGATGTTTCATTTGCTTGAGCGCAAAAGATGGCGCCACCGCCTCAGCGCCCGCCGCGTGGAGAGAGCAATTGAACGGCACACGTTGACTATGAACACGACCTTTTTGCGAGGAACGCTGAACTACCAGCTCGCAAGGAAGGAGAACACATCGTCTTATAGCGTCTTCTAGATGCGAAGTGGCTTAGGGTCATGCTCGATCCGGTGTGCGGCGTGACCAGCCTTACTGCGCACGCGCGTCCGCTCCCCTCTCTCTTCTCTCCTACACTCCCCCTTCTCTCGCCTTGCAACACCGACGCAGGCAGCGTCTCCTAGCGAGTTTCTTGACCAAGGAAACCGACTGCTGGCGCCGAAGAACCATCCACCGTCCACATATGCACTGGATCTTCACCTGCAATACAGTGCCAGTGAGAGATTTCTATTTTGCGTAGTTGAACAATAAAGGTTCGCAGTGGACGCACAGGAGCCTTGACAAGAGAAATACGAACGCGAAAAAGAACACAATAAGCACATGAAGCGGGATTAGGTATGCGTGATGACTGTTTGTAAATAATATTGTACGCTTGTATACAGCTGAAACAAAATCAGGCTTGTATCTCTCGTTTCCCATTGTCAGGCATGGCAAGTGAAGAAAGAAGAAGCACACGCGGGGAAGCCACATTGAACGGGCACGTGCAGCGGAGTACGTGGCAGGCCAGGACGACAGAAAAGACCACCATTGTTACAGGCGGTCTGGGTCTTGCCCCAGTCTATAAGAGCTCGGAGGCCCGCCCGAGTTTCTACCTCGGCAAGCTGCCATCTTCATGCTTCGGGCATCCTGCTGGCGGTCGGCTGCGCGGCGAGCTGCCCGGACGGGTCAGCGTCATGCCGCCGACCTTCAACGAACCCGGGCTCGCCCGTTTTCTCCGCCGTCCAGGCCTGCCACGTTCTCCACTGCGCGCGCCCGTTCAATATGGCCTCCCCATGGGTGCTTCTTATTTCTTCACTTGTCATCCCAGAAGCATATTAGCAGCGACTGACATGCTCCACTAGGAAACGCCGATCCATCCCTACGCGCTTTGCTCCTGCCAAGGTTTCACGTTATTGCAGCTGTTCATATCTAGATGGAGCAGTTAGAATTAGCTGGAATGCCTTCGGCTGTACTAAATGACCACCACTCGGCACGCAGTGCATTTTTTTTTCGTGCACCACTGCCTTACACTTTGTTCTCTCCCTTGAACAAATACTTTTGAAACGTACCTGCATGGGAGATACCATTGTGCACTTCGTGCGGATGTCATGTAGCTAGATTCTGATGAGTTCTCATTCACCTAAATAAATCACGATATAACACAAGTTCGGAAAAGAAACAAAAGAAGACGCTACTAAAATATCTACAGGAAACTACTAACTCGGCAAACAGAAAGTCGGTGCGAAAGTGGCCTCTTCTATTTCACGGCGAGGCCGCTAAATTCGGTTGTTTCTAAAAAGAAAGACCATCAAATTCGTTATTTACCGCTAGTTTCTACCATAAAACAAGGCAGTATCTACCAGTTTTAGCACGGAACGCCTGAAGTGTACTCAAACTCACGGCGTCAAAAGTTCTGTTCCGAACACCCTTAACAAAAAAAAAACGAAATTTCATGTTGGCTCTCATTTACATAGTAAAGAAAAAAATGAGAATGAATCAGATTTAGGACGTGAGTCACTGAATGCGCAACAAACTCATTATGATTACGTCAGCGTCTGAATAAAACCAAGAACACTTCGTGACACATAGTCACATTGTGTCGTTGCATCCACGGTACGCGTAAAAGAGAGTCAGACGAAGGGTAAAAGCCGTGAGGTTAACCAGCGCAGCTCCTGTTGGTTACCCTGGAGGTGGGGTTAAAAGAAGGGGCAATAACGCGTTAGATGGAGAAGGATTAACAGCAGTAAGAAAAACGAAGAAATGAACAATTATATATTGAACTTACTGTATACAGCTGCATCTTGTCTGTACTTACGTATATGGAGCACAAACCTGGCGACTTAAAGGGAGCGTTCAGCTTAAATTGAGGACAGCACAACGATAAATGGAGATAAAAATGATAGGACACGAAACAACTAGAGTGGGCCAGGAACCTAACGGGGGTCAAGGATAGCAAGGTTCAAATCAAGACGAAAATGGACATGTGCCGGACGCATAGCGCGTAGGCTGCCGGATAAAAGCTGGCCATGAAGGGTAACTCACTGTATTCCAATAGAAGGCACACGCCTGAGAGAGAGACAGCAGAATAGATGGGCAGATGTTATAAAGTTTGCATGGCAGCAGAAAGCACAGGACTGGGTTGATTGGCGAAACACGGGAGAGGCCTTTGTCCTGTATAGCGGGAGAGTCAGACTGATGATATTGATGATGATGAAGGTAGTGAGTTTATCAGGGGCCGCATTGTGCTCGTTTTGCGCTGAAGTTGTTTTTATATCTACCGGACCACCCTATCAATCGAAAATAAACTTTCAAATGCAGTCGTACCACGGCTCCTCGGGAGGCCCCCCGTGCGCAATATTTAGAACACCGAACATGCTGGCTTCGTGCCTATAGCTGCCTAACCGAACGAAGCGAAGCAACAACGATGGCGACAGGGCTTGCAGATCGCATCACAGATGTCAAGCACCAGGCTATGACGCCATCTCACTGAACATAGCAGCCAAATTGCAGAAACAATAAAACGGGGCGCGAGAGAGAGTGCGGAGGAGGAGGCGGGAGGAGTGTTCACACGGGCCTCGTCACATATCCCAATCCCGGTAAGGGCTCTGATGGCGAAGGCTCCTGCAATCGAAGGTGAGCCCTTGAACATGAATAACCGAATGCAGTGCTATTGTACTCTTAAGCAGACACCAAAAAGAAAGACTTGATCTAAATTGACAAACTGCACCGTTAGAACTCTAATGCGATAAGCTTCACTGTCATTAGTTTATTATTAGCGGAGCGAATCAAGGTTGAAGTTTCACTTTTAAATTTTTCGCCAAAACCTCCGCGCGTGACGTAAGAAATTTCAAAACGTATTTTCGCTACTTCTACCCCATTTGCTCTATTAAGTTTTCTGAATTTTCGTATGATAGCCCTATGCGGCGCCCACAGATGTCTTTGTATTTCTTTTTATTGAGTATAAACTATGTAGGACTAAGCAGACACCTTCGCATTTTCTTTTCGCGTGTTTTCTTGCCTACCAAGCGTCATGCCGCGATAAGATGTTTTTGGGATTGCAAAATCGTACTTCACTGATACGTAAAAATCATTTTGCTCTTTAGTGTCCTTTCAACGCACAGGATGAGGAACCTAGGCTTGTTGGTGGTAGTTCGTCATTTGTCCGCCTCCCTTTAGCGCTGTGATATATCGAAAACACCCTTTCGGGGCTAATTGAATAGGAGTAGCCTGGCTACGTCGTGTCAGAACGATCAATATGCGACAATAGAGTGTGGCATAGAGCACCTCTCAAGATCGCGCTCTTTTAATGCGTTCATAATACCACTTAAATTATTGCACGAAAATGTTTCGACATACGCCTATAAATAAAGGCCATGTGGAAAAGGAATGCCGTGAAAACGGCGATTGCTGAACAAATAATTTTATAGTTCTGAGGGAAATGGTGCACGCTTCCAACACCGCTTTTCAAATATGTACGGTTAAAAAAATACACCCATTCATATCTGATAACACAGACTCCCCCTCGTTCTCTCTGTCTCTCTCACTTACACACACACTACATGATCAACATCTGGACTACGACCCCTGCAGGACAAAGGTCCCTCCCATGTTCCGCCAATCAACCCAGACTTGTGCTTTATTCAATTGACCCAGTCCTACGCCGTATAAAAGATCTCTGGAAGTTTTTACCACCCGGGGTTCTTTAACGTCCACCCAAATCTGAGCACACAGACCTACTGCATTTTCGCCTCCATCGAAAATGCAGCCACCACCACCGGGATTCTATCCCGCGACCTGCGAGTTAGCAGCCGAGTACCTTAGCCATGAGACAACCGCGGCGGGGCCTGTATCGAATGTGCCCACAAAGAATAGCGTGTGATAAAGTAATTCCTGCGGAACATAAATTCATTTTCTGTTGAGAAATAGAGGTAGGATTATAAACGCCGACAGTGATTATCTGCACTACCGCTGGATGCTGACAAGACGCCTCTCAGACTCTTTAACAGCACGCAGTTTTTAAAGAATTATTTTGTATCCGCAGTTATACAAGATAGGTTTGCTGCTACAGAATGCATAAATTGAATAGGCACTGAACTCGGCAACCGAAAAAGAATGAGTTAAAGGGGTAGTGCAGCATATCATGATAACAGTTCTTATCGGTACCGCATGGTTTCGGAGCCCTACTTTCGTAACCTTTGGAAATCTTTTTCATAAACAAAATTTTAAAAACTTCTTTCGGCGGAAACCATATATAGTTTCTGTGGGACATCGTATACCATCAAGCATATGAATTTGGAGATTTTAGAAGAAGTGAGACCATGCGCGACATGCGAATGTACAGCATGCTCAGAATGCTCATGTGCCAGACGCGACGGCACATTTGCGAGCACCGTGAGTCCGCCATAATTCAGTAACTTCGTGCGATACGCTAACGCTCGCAAAGAACGAATAGCGTGGAGAACAAGGCAACGCCCTCGAAATTACCTGCATGGCACGTATTGTCAGACCGCGCTGCCTCGTATTACTCGCTAGTCCGTAGTAAATGATGGCGCTGGTCTTCGCTTCGCCCGAAGTCATCTTGCTTCGCTATTACACTACGCGCGACCACTAAGCGTTGTCTTTGATTAGGTCCACCCTAATCAAGCGAAATGTCTTGTTTACGCCGTACTAAGATTACTTCTCATAGAGTTATGCAACACTTCAAGCTGCGCCAACGCATGCTTTTCATGCTATAAAATTGTCTTTTGTGTGTGTGTGTGTGTGTGTGTGTGTGTGTGTGTGTGTGTGTGTGTGTGTGTGTGTGTGTGTGTGTGTGTGTGTGTGTGTGTGTGTGTGTGTGTGTGTGTGTGTGTGTGTGTGTGTGTGTGTGTGTGTGTGCGTGTGTGTGTGTGTGTGTTTGTGTGTGCGTGTGCGTGTGTGTGCGAGTGCACGTGTGTGTGAGAGAGAGAGAGACAGATAAGGAAAATAATCGGAATCGGAGAAGAGGGAAAGGCGGAAGGTAGTAGTGATGCCGCGCCTTCACAAGGTATCGCAGGGCATTAAAAAGCTGGCTGGAAGATACGGGATTTCCCGGGAAGATACGGGGTCGATTTGCTTTTTTTTCTGTGTCTTGCAAGTTATCGCGTTTGGACGGCATGCTGTAAAGAGCTCGAGGTCTATGATGGCATCCCACCGCTGCCACCAGTTGTTATGGGCTCGAGGTCGATAGCAGGTACGGCGACGGGTATCTTTAGGTTAGCTGGCTCCCCGCTGTCATCCGCATAGCCGATCTTCGCCGCTGAGGGGACGCACTCGTGGAGAATGAACGAAGGATTAATTTACAAGATGAGAAAGATGTAACTGTACAGAGATTCAGCAGAGATTCAGCTGATGTGTAACAGAGATTCAGCTCATATTCACAAAATGTATTCGGCTTTTATAGCCCGTCGTCCCTTTACATTGAGGTCTGAAGAAGGCGGTGACCACTCTTGCCCCGAATCAGGTGACGAAGTCCCAGTGGTCCAGCCACCAGAAAGGCCGCAGGTTTTGGACCACTCGGCTGGTGAGAAACACGGGCGAAAAGGTCCAATTGTAGCACGAGCGCACCACAATGACGTAACCATCCCACGCCTTGAAGACATCGAAGGGCAAGGAGGTAGAATCCGGTGGAGAAGGAAAGTTTAGCTCCTCCTGGGAGATTGCCGCTGACACGAACGTCAGCAGTGGTTCAAGGCAGCGTTCTGCTATAGCGTGGCCAGAAGTTTCCCGAACTCGGCAGGCCAGGTGCTCAATCGCTGAGAACTGCGGCTGCAACGCCCTCCCACGCTTCCAGACTGTCGGTGCTTTTGTGACGATTTCGCGTCGGCGACTACAGCCGAGTCGAGAGGCTGACTGTATGAGAACTGCCACAGTGGCACTGTCCCACGCGGTTCAAACCCGCTCAATAAAAGGGTTGTCTCGCGAAGCTTTTGTTGTGACCCGACAACTATCTGGAACACCTAGAGGACAGCGTCTAGCTGACTGGGCACCGACGGGGTTGAAATCATCCTAGCAGACCGGCTTACGCACAATGGCGTCTGCCCAGACGAACTGCCGGGCCAAACGTAACAATAACCAACGCGAGCAAAGCAAAAAATTGAAGATGTGATGTTAAGCACAGACTTGCGTATGTACCCTGTATAACGGGAATCATCTACGAGCTCCCTCTGGCATGTGTAATGGTTTGTGTGAGGTAGACTGGAAGGTGTATTAATGTGCGTTTGATGAAGCATGCTGATTCCTTGGGAGACGAGAGTGGGAGACATCTACCAGTTCATTGTGGCGCATGTGTGCAGGAATGCAAGCCCATCTTTAGCAGTACCAAGGTGTTAGGGCGAGCCAAGAGCCAAAGACGAAGAGAGATCTTGGAGGCATCTTGGATAGCAAGACACTGGCCTGATAAGTGCGTCAGCGAGTCATACGTGTATCTGTCCAGCAAAGAGCGCGATGTCATTTTTAGCAAATAGAATTAAGTCTTGGAACGTGTCACGCAGTCATGTTTGTCATGCTTGCGTGCGTTTAGTTTATTTCAAAAAGGGTGGTGTACTTTTTCAATAAGCCAGTTGGTAGTCTTTGATCGTCCTGTCCACTTCGTTATCATGTCTCGTTTTTAGCGCAGTTATAATTTCCCAAAAAATCTGAAATTTGCTATGTCGAAAACTCCACCCCACAGACGCTGTAGTACTTCCAAATTCTCACCCTTAATATAAGGAACAATGGCCGTCCATAACAAATTCTGTTTGCCTGCATGTATGAAGCATCGGGTCAAGCACATGTTGAAACAGGCGATGGTTATATGAAGAACGTTCGGCGACTGCATGATCGCAGAGTCTAGTGTATATCAAGCAAGGCGCACATTATTACAAAAGTTTTGCACCGGTATCCCGACACTTCCAAAGTGTGCGGTTGCAGCAAGTCAATCCAACCAATACGCGGGCAATGGGCAGCCCTGTCTGGGCATACTGCGCCAGGATTTGCTCGCAGCACGTCCGTAATGAAACGGTAAAACTGGCTCCGACTCGAGCAGAGGAGCGTCAGCACCTGACGACCTCCTTACCAGGCTTACTGTCTAGAATAGAGCCTTTCATGTCAGTCCGTATCTGCGCGGAGAAAGGCGCAGATCTGTCAAGCATAGGCTAGAGGATTCATCCCGTAATGCGATTACGCTGCCTATTCGGTCTTCGATTTATTCTCAGCCAATGCATAGGCCCGTGTAATGAGCTGGCCTCCTACACTTCCGGCTTCCTGATGTCACTGTTGCTTCCATGTGCAGCTTAGTGACGTCCCCCCCCCTTTTTTTATTCAAAATGCTTGCGAACTATAAGCGAACAAATAAATACGAATGCTCCTTGTTAACAGGTGTTGTGTTTTGAGTGTGTGTGTGTGTGTGTGTGTGTGTGTGTGTGTGTGTGTGTGTGTGTGTGTGTGTGTGTGTGTGTGTGTGTGTGTGTGTGTGTGTGTGTGTGTGTGTGTGTGTGTGTGTGTGTGTGTGTGTGTGTGTGTTGTGTGCGTGCGTGCGTGTGTGTGTGTGTGCGTGCGTGTGCGTCTGTGTGTGCGTGTGTGTGTGTGTGTGTGTGTGTGTGTGTGTGTGTGTGTTGTGTGCGTGTGTGTTTTGTTACCTTATGCAAGAATAGGTCGCGTAGGTACTAGATAGTTTTGCTTAGTTCAGTACTTTACCCATTCCTTTGTTCATTTCTCCGTCCCTAGCTTTCTACCTCCTTACTCTTTCCCCATTGCAGGTTAGCAAACCAGAAATTTTCTCCTGGTTGAACTTCCTTCCTTTCACGTTGCTCTCTTTAGTTGAAATCTTCTTCTGCTTCTCTCTGCACCTTTTTCTGCATGCGTATATCTCCGCAACGCTCTGCAAATTTTCACCAACTTACGCAACTCCTTTTTCTCTCTATGGTCCGATACGTGAGAGCTGATAAATAAGTATACGAGAGCTATTGCTGTAGGGGAATTTAATGAAGACAACGTCGCACCTACGTAGCTATTTCCTCGCCTACTCGTTCCTGACGTCTCCATCCACTTCCGTCGCGTGTCTTTTGACCCTTGTCTACCTTCCGTTTCTCAGCTTCCGCTCTGTTATATGACTGCTGGCCATACACATTCCCAGTTTCAGTACACTGTCAGTGTCTCGTTCCCGTATTGAACAGCTGTAGTTTACTCACTTTCGTTAATGGTTTACTCACTTCCTGTTCCTACACAACCTACTTCTAACCTAAAATTTGTTTTCCGGCCGAACCTAGCAGAGAAAACATCTCTGTTTCAGAAGTAGAACGGGGCCAGTGATTATCCCCCTAATATGTCATGGAAAGCGGGTGAAAGCTAGCCCGGAACCCCATCTCCTAATAGCACGCCATCCGAGCCAAACGTCCCAGACATTGCGCGTGACCATCTCTCATCACTTTATATACCTCTAAGAAGACAAATCACCTTACGACATCCCTTAAGCATCGTAAATGAGTACTCACTAATGAAAGCACTAGGTAACATTTCATGATATGGGTACTACCTCTAGTCAAGTACGATAAAGCGTGATACTGCTTCTCGGTCAAGTTTAGACTAACTTCCATGTGTATGCTTGGAAGTGTGTTCTTATTGTGCATGAGTTTAAGCAGCGCACTGCAAGCGTCGACTATGCACAACCAACTAGTCTTTACTTTGGCTTTTCTAGTTTCTCTTGTCAAGCACTGATACTTGTCCTTTCATATTTTTGTTATCTGCGTTTGCGCTAGTCTCCCTAACCACTCTCGCACATTCTGCACAGCATTATTTACCTCTACAGACACCCGGGCGAAAAAACAAGAATCCGCTGCCTCACCACTAAGCTATGGCACTTCATCGGTCCAGATGAAGTGTTGATTAAAGCGACGCAGTTGCCTCTTTATGCGCTCGCCTCTTGAATCTTGTGCCCTGCTCCGGTCCCGTCTCAGTCGAACCGACTTTCCACGGGAAAAGCGGCAGATGGCAAGGCCGGATATGACGGAGATTACGAAGGACTTCCGACAGACTACTTTGCGTCGTGCCTTGACGTGCAGGGGCCGAGGGGAATGGATTGAGCCTCCCAGTCGGGAGGAAGTCATCGGCGAATACTCGGACGTATCCGCTCAAATCCTTCGTCACGAGGGCAGACAAGAGACGCTTCCGCTTTTGATTGATCGCCCCCGAGGCCCTTGGGCAAGTCCGGAGGGCGGCTTTACTCCGAGGCAAGGAGGAAAAGTGAAACAAGCGCGAGTGCTGCACGGAACGTAGAAGGAGCGGGCGAAGTATGAAATAACAAACACTATAACGTTCATGCGGATGCCGGAGTCAGAAACGGGCGGGACGGTAACGAAGCACACACGACATTGTTAGCCTCTTGCTTCTCATCATCCACGAAGACTCATGCTTGTTTTTGTCAAGATGAGATGATGCTTTTTTTTATATATTAAAGCCTATCCATGCGGGTATATGCGTGATCAGTGCACGGTCTCAAGAGGAGTCCGCCTCCAGCCACGTTTTTTGCCGGTGCATGCATTTCATAGAGGCCAAAGTCATTACTTTTCCTCGCGTAGAACGAAATTAAACAGCACAGAAAGTCGACACGGGGTTCATATATATAGACTCAGCTCGGTAACTATGTGCGGTGCGTAAAGCTTGACGTAATTGTCTGTATGGCCTTGTACAACTTTCTTGTTCAGTTGCTAGCTACACCGCCATTACTTTTGTGCAACTTGAGTTGTATTGCTTTTGCTGTGAGGAATCTTCAGTGGCAGGATGTAGTGTAGAGTCAAGAATGCAGCATATCAATAAGGACCGTGTCTCCGTTTCGACCAGCAAGAAAAAAAAATTGCGCTGTCATGTATAGGAATATACGATCATCGGCGTGACAGTGTTCTTTCTCTGCCCTGCGCGCTCAGTATAGCTCATAGCCGCGGGCTAGGCACGTGGTCGTAAATAAAACCACGATTCGAAAGACAAAAAAAAATAGAAATTTGACGGCGAACTTTTTGAACCATGATTGAACTGCAGAGTGCTGCGAACCGGGGGGCCAGATTATACTTGGCAGCGTTCGCCAATGTTCGCGGACGGGTACGTTGAACTGGAAACTTTGAGTTAGAGTCATCGCCCGAGTGTTTAAAAAAAAACAGAAACGACCAATTCTTCGTTACTAGTCGCGTGAATTCAACTAGATAACAGTGGATTAGAATAATTGGGACACATATTCGTAAATACCCAGGGGCGTCCCGTTAGGTCGGTTGAACAATTCGGGTAGAGCACGCACACGCCTTCATCTCGCCAAATGAATATCTCCATTTAGAATATAAAAAAACGAGTTTTCAGTGTTTCTTTGAGCGACACAGGCAAGTCACTAACGGCTGGAAGTGTTAGACTATATATGCATACATTGGTGGCATGGATTGAATCAACACTGCGGCGATTTTATTTACTTAAAAGCATTGAAACGCGAACATACAGCCGGCTAAAGCCGCGTTTTTAGGAGCTCAGTTCCGAATGGAAACGAACAAGAAACAAGGAAAGGCGTTTTTTTTCCCCTCAAATTCTCCGTGGTAAGTAGATTTCTGTAATGAAAAACTTGGAGTCGGGGCGTGAGTGTTGTGCTATCTACATATATGTATACGCTTGCGTTTGCTACCTCATATGCGATATTAACTGTTGTGCAAGAGAAATTGAGTAGCCGGTGACATGCGTTCGAACCAACCTCGCCTTACATACATTTAATAAAACAAGCGGGTTGAATGCTCATAGTGAATATATCCAATATAAAATATGGAAGTATCCATGTTACATCCATATGCACACTGAGTCATTCTTAACTTACAGTTTCGTTACTGAAAGTGACATCTAACCACTGAAAGAACCAACTTCACAGACGTTTTGACAGAACAATCACTACTCATTGAAGGAAGTAGAACGCAGGGCAACACTGACCCGCCAGAGGGCAGACATCGGAATCTTAAATACAGTCACCTGATCATATCACCACATAATGCGGTCACAGTGATGGCAAACTGAATTCTCGATGTCTTCAAGTATCTATACTTCTCTAAGTAAACTGTCAGATAACATTAACCATCTTGTTAAGCCCAGTTTAGTTCATTGTCTCTTTCATTTCACGAAACCTTGTCTTCTGCGTTGCACCGTACACATTGCGCGAAAGCTGTCCACAGCTTCCGGTAGAACTGATGCACATAGCATTGCGGTCGGTTAAACTGCGCTAAAGTTTCAAAAGCATGCAAAGCCAACAAGCACGATACCTTACGTTGCTAGCGGACGGTGGACAAAAAACGGAAGAGACGCGACGCACATTCGTCATCTCATCTCACGCCATCATCCTAGTCTCCATAACTCGTCATCTCGTCATCGCAGGTCGCTAAGGGCACCTTAAGGATTCCAATTTCGGAACCTTTCCTAACGCGTATACGTGTGACTTGGACGTTTTTAGAATTAAGACATTAAGCGTGAACATCGCTCAAGTTCAGCTCACCGAAGTTGGTGCAATATATATGGTGATTGCAGGAAAGATTAAGCAGGGGTAACTAGCTTGTGGAACGTTCCATAAGCTTCGCTTCCATTGCGGCCTCAGCAGGCGACGTCGACATGGTAAATTAAAGCGTCTTGCCGTAGCGTTTCCTTGTACACGGTGCCTACACCATGCAAATACTGCCTGTTTCAAACTCTGCAATGCGCTGCTGCTTGGAAACGCGCCTGCAGAAATTAGCTGCGCACTTCATACGACGACAGACGACAGTTGTTATGAAAAGCATTCCCGGCTAGCATTCGCACAAAAATACGCTAAACATCAGGCTATATACGGAGCGGGCGCGGACATGTGTATAGAGTGAATGGCAGTGCATCGCAAACGTGATAGTTTCCTTCTTGCGTTGTGCTCATGAAGACATTGAGTCATTTAAGAGGATTGCACGACGCCCAACTGCGTCGGAACGACCCAATCACGATAGGACTTCGCCACCCACAACTCTTCTTGCTATCAGTGCATGTCGCAGCTAGGAGTTAATGCTTGCTTGTCAGCCAATGAGAGCCCACTTTGCCATCATTAGCCTTTCCGTCGTACTTTCTACGACCGTGCAAACTTATTTAAGTGCTTTCCACCTTTGGTTCTTTTACATCCTCCTTGTGTGAGCTAACAAGCCTCAATCCCGCGTGAAGGAAGTGTCAGTTACACTAAGGCTCGGTAGTGCAATGGCTGAATCTAAAGGGTATTCGGTGAGTTAAGCAATGCTATAGGCTAAACCCAATACAGAGTGCCCCCGGTTTGACGTTGCCTGCTTCGTTTAAATTTATAATTCAAGTTTCGGATTCGGCTCAAATGCTACTTAAGCAAAACGAATGCATCAATCGTGCGCCAGGTATATATGCGACAGAGAAATGCGCCGGTTGTGCAAGGCAGCAGAAACAGCAATGCGATACACCTATAGGCAATATGCAAGTTGAGATATAGCGCAGATAATGAAAAAGCGAATCTGATGGAACCTAATGGTGTTGCCAATGACGACTGCAGTTAGCTCCTAAAGGACATAGGTTAGAACAAATAAAACCATCTCTTGCTCAACATGGCTGTCAACTGTAGCTTTCGCACTCGTAAAAAAGTGGCCAGCGAAGTGTGTCTAGTGTAACTGACAGGCCATAAGATGATACCATAGGCAGCTTAGTGGGACCATATGTGGCCGAGGACTATACCATGACAGCAGTGCAATGCCAGAAAATGGGATTAGCTGAAAAAAAAAGGCAGGATTGTGGCGCTGAAAACATGTCTTAAAAATCGTCACTGCAAGATAGGCATTCAATATAACGATTAAAGTAATGGCCGTTACTATTATAGTTTTATGAAAATGCGTCATTCATAAATACACGACCAATGGGATCGTACAACGTAAATTTCATCAATGTCTAAAGCGCATTACCAGTGCAGGGTACACACAAGAGTCTGGAGGTAAGTGCTGACGTGACACTACTGAGCCTAATGGTAATAATTGGCTTGAACGCAGTTGTCTATACCAAAAGGGTGCATTGCGCCATGACTGGTGACGTAGCCCATTAAAAATGAAAAAACGTGCACGTAATTGGCGATATTTATCATCCAACTTTGAAGGCGATGTTGGACATGGTCAAGCCCGACGAGCGCAAAACGCGACAACTTGGTTACGTTAGGCCCGACCTATACGCGAGACAAGAAAGTGGCAAAGCCGCTCACTTGCGCCAGCGGGGCCCACCCTGTGTTTGCAACACGGTGTTATCTGCTTATTTCGATCTGTGCGCAAGAACACCAAAATATGATCGTTTTCTTTCTCCCCAAAGTATAAAACACACGGCAGCCACTGTAGCACGTATTCTCGCAGACAGCACAAAATGTTTCCACGCCTGTTCACAGTTTTAGAAAGAAACGAACGATATCGCACAACGCACCAGAATGATAAGCTGTCTTTTTGTGTATTTCAGAATGCTTGCCGATTTTCGAGACTACATTATGCTTCGGCACGCCTTGATTCAACTTCCGTTTTCTCTTTATCACGAGTAGTTCCGGTCTTACGTAAGAGAAAGAGGCGCACCAGGCAGTTCCAATGCCACCGTTAAACTTGGATTAGAAATATTTAAATTTACCTGCCATTTTTGCAATTGCTAAGAGAACGGTTATGCCATAAATTGTCATGCACTAAATCTCTCTAATTGAACGCATGTGCTGAAGTGAATAATTAAAGGTTACTAGCAAATTGTTAATTATTCGCGACAGCGTCATTTCAGAGGAGCGAAGTACAAGCGTTTCCACCTCGACGTAGAGTTAGTGTGCGAACTATACATGCATCGCATACGAACTTACTGCCAGCCTTGCTGTCACAGGATTACCAATTGAAAAAAAAACTCTTTACTAAAAAAGAAATGATGTAGGCGCAATACTATAGTTTCCCTTGCTGGTCATGACAGATACTTTCGTGTAACGCAAAATCAATTTAGAATAATTCTACCTTTTTACCATTCATCATATTTTTTTTCTCCGCCGCGGTGGTCTAGTGGCTAAGGCTGCCAACCCGCAGGTCGCGGGATCTAATGCCGGCTGTGGCGGCTATATTTTCAATGGAGGTGAAAATGCTGTAGGCCCATGTGCCCGGCTTTGGGTGCGCGTTAAAGAATTCCCAAGTGGTCAAAATTTCCGGAGCCTTCCACTACGGCGTCTGTAATAATCAGATTGAGGATTTGGGGACGTTAAAGCCCACACATCATCATCATCATCACTTTTTTTTTTTTTACAGCGATTGTGCACTTGGGGACTGACGCGTTGATAAGGGGCAAAATTCGATCACGTGATTTTAGCGTTGGCGTCCTACCAATGATCGAATGCTCATTGCATCGCTTGGGACGGTGTACTCGTTTCCAGAAAGTCTGGTTAAATGCGCTGCGTCTAACACTTCATTTATTGATATCTGGGGTTTAACGTCCCAAAACCACCATATGATTATGAGAGACGCCGTAGTGGAGGGCTCCGGAAATTTCGACCACCTGGGGTTCTTTAACGTGCACCCAAATCTGAGCACACAGGCCTACAGCATTTCCGCCTCCATCGGAAATGCAGCCGCCGCAGCCGGGATTCGAACCCGTGGCATCTAACACTTCATTCTGGGAAAAACACGGCGTATACTGCTTTGAGGATATAAGGCAAATTACTAGGCTGCGTCGATAATGACCCAAGATAATGCACGTAACAACGCAGGTGTGACGCGCATTATTACGCAGTTTTACGCGGTTAAGCATTTTACGCAGTTCGTTGATAGGCACAGTCAAGTGCTGCAGCATTACCATGTTGCCATATTACCGCGTTGCCATTTTATTCGGACAGCATTTGATTCAGACATGATTCTGACAGTGAAAAACAGCGTGGTATACTAGAAAACATAGCAAATAAAAGGAAGGAAAAGACGAAGCGATGTTCTTTAAACTGATGACAAATATTTGCGGCCAGCCCAATGCGAGTATTTGTCATCCATATGAAGAAAATGTGGCTGCCACACAGCAACTCCAGTTTGATATTAGAACAGTAATTTATCATTAAAATAAATTGTTTAGTAGAGCCAAGAAAGCATGACATATTGTTTTCCACGGTGCATGGCATTTGCGTAAGTCAAGCGTGCGAGACGAGCGGCCGTTCAAATATTCGCTTCATCTCTTATTCGGGCTGGATTGTTTTTTGTTTCCCTTGCCTGCTGCACGTTCTCCCCTCTCAGTCTTTCTTACTTTTCCTTCTTACTTTCTTACTGCTTACCACACTGTCATGTTACGTCCCCTTTTTATTCATTAATTATTACGAGCTCTCTCAATAAACATATTTTAACAGCGTGGCACTCCCTTTGCCTGTTTTATCTGGCTCCACGTCAATATTGTTTAGCCCTTTATTTTCCGATCTCTTTCAAACTTTCCTTGTCACAAATGCGTGTATTCAAGCTAGGCTGCCGGGAAATAAAAACAAAAGAAAGTTTTACACTACAGGCACGAAACATCTCTTTAAGTGTTGCTGTTGCGTGCCTCTGCCGGCGGGTCTGCAGCACTCGATACAAAATAGCAGATTTGCCTATCGCACTGTTACAATGGCGTATGCGCCCAGGGCGTCATTTGGCGCACCTTGTTATGTGCAGCACGCGCGTTTCGCGAACCCATTTCCATCGACCGCTCACCGTGCGTGTCGCCATGTAATTGATTCAGTGTATTGACATTAAAGACATTGTTTGTGTAGCACATAGGAAGTTAGGGATAATAATTATTCAGTGGTGGTTTGTATGGCTTGAATTCCTAAATGAAACCCCGCTATGACAGACGTCGATATTTTTGACCTCCTGGGCGTAGGAATGCACTGAGTTCCCCATTATGAGGAGGGGGGAGGGGGGTACCAAAGTTTCGCTGCACCCCCCCCTGTTAGTCCAGTCCAACGCAAAACGGACTTCACAATCGATGAAAAAAGAGAAAGAGAGAGCAAAAATGAAGCGACAACGTGCTCCCACAACGGCCTGCCTTACGTCCCTGGCTTTCCAGATGTTAAGACTAAGAGTATCATAAAAAATATAAAACAGCACTTAGACACAGGACGAAGGAAGGAAGTGACACATACTGCGCGGAGCTAGCAAGTTGTAAGTTCAGTGGCATGTGTTACACTTCCTTCTTTCATTCTGTGTCTAAACGCTGTTTTATATTCTTATCACGGAACCACACAAACTCGCCCAATCTGCCTGTCTGCTTCAGTTCATTAAAACTAGACAGGTCTTGGATTACAACACCACGGGTCTTCAGCAGCCATTATCCTCAAAAACCTGGCTGGCCAAGCGTATGGGGAAAGCTTTGCGCTTCTTCATACAGAGTTTTTAGGGGGCCCAGGCTTCCTCTGACCCCACTGTGCAGAGTTTCGTGCTCGTGTGATTGTCTAATGTGCGCTTACATCTCATAGTACGCAGGCCAGTGTCATTTCATCTACATTGAAATGAAACCATTGAGACCGCAATTCAAACAGTCTTTCTGGTCACGTGCTCGGCACTTCAACTGCAGCGCCACCGTCACGGCCAAGCATAATATTTTTTAGATAAACAAAAAAAAGTAAGCGAACAAACATGCTGTTGTGGTAGCTTGGGCGGTCAGTAGCATGGTTCATTATAGACATGGCCGCACAACGCCACTTTCGTTCAACGAATTTATTTTTCACTGACACAATACGTTGTGCAAAACAATCGTTTGGCCTGTACCCAGAGGCTACTGTAGGTATAAAGTCAATATACTGTGGGAGCAGCTACAGAGACAAGTGAAAATCTAGTTCTCAGAGTTGAAACTAAAACATCATGCTGTTATCGAACAAGGACTACATACCTACAACAAGGAAAATACATACCTCTGTATCAGCAAGACATGAGTAAAACTTGCATATGACGTCACGTATTTCTCATTTTTTTGTCGAATTACCACCAGATACTCAGTTTTGGCTTTCGTGAGCATAATGGACGCCATGCTGAGACAAGTTTCCCAGATGCAGTACACTACTGGCGTTAAATCGAAATGAATTGTAAGTGGAACCAGCCGATTTGGTACGTTTTCTTTCTAACGAGCCGTGCAAGCGTGACATCGACGCAAGGCCAGAGATGTACTTGTGACTACAACGTAACTTACGCTTTCGACAGAAGCTTTTGACCTGCGCATTTCGTCCGATACGGCGTGCTAGCGTACCACTGGCGCTGCTTGGTACAGAGAAATAAATTAAGACCTTCATAACAGAGTGTGACTAGGTCCTAATTAAGTGCGGAAAATTCACGCTTTTGTGTAATTTCCCGAAAAAGAAAAGTGTGCTTAATATTGATGCCCGAGGATTGTTTTTGGCACAATTAGAAAAATCCGCCACATTTCGGGAACGGAAGAATCTGCGTTTACGCTAGATATGTGGCAGCATTAATCTTATCACAAAGTGATTAGGAACGCTAATTTTCTGTCCGCACCGAGTGAGCGTCCTCTTCTCTTCCAGCCTTACCCCCGTATTCTAGAACTTCCCTTCACTCAATGCTTCGCCTTCACTTGAAAAATCCGATGGGAACGCCATCTCTAGGCACGGCAAGTCACTGCATATCAGCAATAGTCTGCTGCAATTCTTGAGCAGCGCAGCGTCATTTTCAGCCGAGTGGTGGCGATTGCTCAACTCTGTCAAGTGAATGGTGAAAATCGAGTGGAGGAGCGTTTGTGAATACGGGGGTTAGTGCTGATGGCGTCGACAAAGCCCCCACGGTAAGGTCCTGCTGTACCGGTGCAAGTTTGCTGGACAGTTCACCGCGATGTTCGGAAGAATGACCTGGTCATGCTAATTCCTGCAAGCTTTCTTCCTACGTTGCTTTTACCCGGAGCTCTTGTGGGTTGCGCCATGTTTCATCATGTAATGTCGCTTCGATCACTCACCTCACACTGCGTCTCGGATACGTTCAGCAACTAGCCACTATATGACCGTGCAACAGGAACGTGTGAATACACAAGAACCGCTGTTATCATTTTAGAGTGCACATGTTTCGTAAATCTGCTAGCATCTGAGCGCATTACTCCGTGCCGAACAGGGAGCCGTTCTCGCTAAACTGGCGACTACAAATTTGCCCTCTTTCCTCCCATCATCTCGTTTACTCTCTGGTACTCCTACGCTGCAGGTCTTACCAAGTTATTCCTACCCAAACATATATATGTCACGAGCAACAACCGTAGTTACAGAAGGCAATATTCAGTTAACCATAACTACAGTTACACCCCCACTAATCACATTAAATAAAGATTATTTTTTCCCAACTCTGTTTAGCTTCCGAATGATCTGCCTGTTACGGCTGCTTGCTTGACAAAGAAAAAATTCAACATTACTAATGAACGCTACATATATTCACCTGTTATGTCTTCGTGATATTGTGTATGCATATGCAATAGACTGTATTCACCTCAATGATCCACCCTCCAGCGGAAGCCCTATTATGTAGGCTGAAGTATCTGCAAAGAAATAAAAAAATAAAAACCTGCGTAAAACAATGAACTCAAATAACTTGTAGGAACGTTCTTTTAAGACAAGTCCCATGCCCGAAGAAAAAAATCGTCCTAGCCCAATTACACAACTCTCTCTGCACTGCAGTACTGAGTGCTGGTTTGTTGATATTTTAGAGTGTAATAAAAAACAATATTATTGGCGGAAAGGGCCAACCAGATGCATGGCCATGGTGTTACCCGGTGCACGGGGAAGGCGTTTAGGTTGGAGAAGTTGGATTTAGTGGTGCATAAGCGACTAAGGCTATGCTTTGTCAGCCGCATCATGATGTGACGGCGTCTTCTTGCGCATAAACCAAGTGAGGCTAAAGACCATGATAACTGTGAATGTTGTTGCGCTATTAGTAAAAAGCGAAAACCAATGAATAATTCAACGTATATCTGTCGGAAAGGGCTAAAGTCGACATCACGAAAACAAGATACGACAGTGACACATGCAATGGCATATGATTACTACGACCTCTATGTAGAGTACAGATATTATAAATTTAGAGATGTGTGTACATAACTGCTGTCTCGTCAGTGTGCGTGCACCCAAGGACCGGGAGGGAACTATTTTGTTTTAACATAGCTGCCGGGGCAACAGCCACTCTCAAAAGACCATGCTATTGGTCGGCTGCGCAACCATCGGGAATAAAACTCATTAAATGCTCCCTAAACTGGAGTACCTAAAGCTTTCCTGAAACTTCAGTTCCATCTAACAAACTTACCACAGAAATGAGAGGTACAAGTGTGTCAATTTCTAAAGTAATCATAAGGTGAAGTGGTGCTAGTGTGACATACAAGCTTTGATTTCGGCGAGTTGGCACTTTGTTAAAATAAAAAAAACGTGAAAAGAACTCGGCGATCGTATGTGCACTGTGTTTCTGTGTCATCGCCTTTTGCGTTGTTTTTTGCAAGTGACATACAGCACGAGGATGTATTTTTATTCATGTACTTCGGCATATCGTTCATGAAAACACGTGAAGGTGGTTACTAGTTGGGTAAAAAAAATCACAGCAAACACTGGGGTGCACCGCTCGGTTCATGAGGCGTAAATTGAAATTTGCTCTCCCTTCGTCCCACTAAGAGAACCGGTAATGTCTTTGTTCTAATTATCCAAGCCATTGATGCATAGCGAGTGTGAGCTGTCACCGAGCCACGCAAGACAGCTCACGTAGCTTGATGACCTCCTATTTCTATCCCATGCAGGATATCCTTACCACGGAAAGTAGCTGCCCCCGAGTAAGCAGTGGCATCTCCGGCGGCATCCCGTTCACCCTGCCACGCTGAGTGCACTGGCTTTGTCCCTGTGCCTGGGCGCGCTCATCGGCGCCACGGCGGTGGGCAACGCGCTCGTCTGCCTCTCCGTCTGCCTCGTGAGGAGACTGCGGCACCCGTCAAACCACCTGCTCGTGTCCCTGGCCGCCTCGGACCTCTGCGTCGCCCTCCTGGTCATGCCTCCCGCCATGTACCTCGAGCTCTCGGGCCACCGCTGGGACCTGGGACGAGCGGCGTGCGACGCCTGGGTGTCCATGGACGTCGCCTCGTGCACGGCTTCCATCCTCAACCTCTGCATGATCTCCGTAGACCGGTACCTGGCCATCACGCGTCCCTTGACATACGGCGTCCGGCGGACGGCGCGGAGAGCCTGGGCCTGCATCGCTGCCGTCTGGCTCCTGGCAGCGCTAATCAGCGTGCCGCCACTGTTGGTGTTAGGGAACGAGCACGGCACGCCCGACTCGCCCACGTGCCTCGTATGCCAGCACCTAGCATACCAGTTGTATGCGACGCTAGGCGCATTCTACATACCTCTGGCCGTGATGCTCTTCGTCTACTGGAGAATACACAGGGCCGCCAAAAAGGTAATTGAGGCCGAACACAGGGCAAGGCCCGGACCTCGCAGCAGGAGCCTGAGGGTCGTCTTGAGGGAGCGAAAGGCTTCCATTACTCTAGGGATCATTCTGACCGCCTTCACGGCCTGCTGGCTCCCGTTCTTCGCCCTCGCCTTGGTCCGTCCTCTGGGTGGCAAACCACTCCCGGAGGTGGCGCACAGCTTCGCCCTGTGGTTGGGCTACGCAAACTCGGCGCTGAACCCGGTCATCTACGTGACGTTTCACCACGACTTCCGGCGCGCCTTCCGGGACCTGCTGTGCCTCCGCTGTCAGACGCAGGCGTCCGGAAGCAGCACGACTGGGGGCGGAAGCAGCAGCGGAACGGTCAGACAGTTGCTGGGCAGCAGGGACAACCACTTGAACTCGTTGGCCTGACCTTGGTGGACGTCACCCGAAGACATGCGCGTCTCCAGGGTCGACGATGTGAATCAGCCACAGAACAAGCACCAGAATAATCAGGGTAATCACCAGAAGACCAATCACCATCATAACAATCGAGGGAGCAGCACGTGTGACTCCGCCAACTCGCCCGTATCGCCATTGTTCGATTGACTCACAAAGACTGGTTAACTGGCAACTACTATAATAGGTATACATTCTAAAAACAAAAGCGGTAGGTCTGAAGAGCTTTATTGTCAGCCCCAGGAACTTCGTGTGTCACTGTTCCTTTAAAACACAGGCAAGGACAAGTGACCAGTGGCCGGAGTAATATCTGTGGCATTTAGCGGGAAACAAGCACTCTTTGTCTACTGGTTCACGGTGTGTTAATGACATTTGCGTTAGGCATGCACGCAAAACAAGGTTGTGCGAATGTGATCATCAATCGAAAGAAGGTAGTGATGAGTCAAGTGACTTACTGCTTGATTGCGTACTCTCACGTGTGCGTGGCTGCATAATGACCTTGCGAAAGGCAAAACTACCGTACACGTGACAATGTGATGGTGAAAATGCTGAAAGGCACGCAGTTAATAAGAAATACTCAAGTTTATGTATGTATAAACTTGTCGCTGCTACTTGCAACGCGACAGAGACTGCGGGACTGTGACAAATGATATGCTGCTTTCGAAAACTGCGTTGAACAAAAGAAGCAAAATACAAAGTTTATATAAAAACATGAAATAATGAATGAAATTGACAGAGATCCGGCTAAAAAAAGTGTTGCGGTTCAGTTTCTTTCAGCTTCATTTTCTGATGTGTTCAGCAACCTGTAAATTCTGCGCAGGCATACAAGACGTAAGAATTCCCTGTATGCAAAGCGAACTGCATACATTTATTATCGGAAAAAATAAGTTTACTGAAACTGAATTCAGATATATCTCGCGAAGACAAGCGCTCCACTCAGCGCAAGAGTGCGGAACATCGTATTTCTCGTGCCGATAGCAATTAATACGCTTCAGCTAATTATGAATTTCCAACCATACATGAGGAGACGATACAGCGAATCTGCCTTGTGCGTCATCAAATGTCAGCCTTCAATACCGTAATTATCCCGGCACGACCTTACGTAATTTTCACGACCAGTCTGAAATCTCCGACCCCCGACATTGATTCGAAGCTTTCTGTATTGCGTTGCACGCTCGTGAGAGTTAACGCGACGCGCCCTTCATTACCCTCTGCGACCTTCAATTAGGTGCCCTGCGTGTTAAATTAGGTGAGACGGGCTTGGATGGCACGAGACATCGCTCCAGCGCTTGCCAGGCATTTCCAGCGCGGGCAACAAACCCCTTCCAACTCTCAGCGTTCACGCCACGCTCGCAATTATCGATGTGTTCATGCGTGACAGAATGAATCCTTTCTTGAGCGTGCGCTCTGTCCCTAAATATGCAATGGTTATCTGTTGAATGAGAACAGCGAGAGTCAAGAAGCGCGTCGTGTTCGAACGCGAGTGAGCGATGACTAAGGCTCCGAAAGACTTTGGCGTCGAAATGGGGTGACTGCTGTGCGCCGAAAATAGAAGTGTACCTAGGAGAAGCTTTCTACATATCAGCTGTGATATGGCCTGAAATTTGGCTCTAGTAAGAACTCGACACTTTTGAGACATTTTTTTTAATGCGGATGCATTTCTTAGTTGGGGCATGTCAAACGTCTCTCGGCGTCCGCGCGCCAGCAGGTGTTTTCTCCGCTCTCACTCCCTCTCCAATGGCAACAGCTGTGGGCGCGCGCGCTTACCTTCTCTCCTAGCAACCCGAGCAAGTGGTGTGGGCGGAGTAGCGGGGAGTGAGTGGAGAGGAGAAGCACGCTCTTGTGTGTGAGGGCGCTCGCATCGCGGGCGCTCGGCAGAGCTCCCAAGTGTGTGGAGAGAGAGTAAACGAGAGTATGTGCAGTGCTTCGCCACTCTTTCTCTCTCCGTTCGCTCTCTTTCCTCCCTGCGCACCTCTCTACCGTCCACTCGCTCGCACTTATATATAAATGGAGTGAAGCGCGCACCTGACTCTCGACCGTTCGCTCGCTAATCAATGTGTAAATAAATGGTTACGGTACAAATCCTCGTCTCATCACTAACGCCATTAAAATTACTACGCCGTGTACTCTCGGCGCAAGAAATGCATTCGTATTTCCTCACCAGTGCCTTCAGGGAGGGGGGAGAAGGCAATTTTTTTTGTAATTCGAGCACCATAGCCGAGAACAACGCAGGAAATTCACAAGCAATCCCACTCTGTGGGCGTACAGCAAAGCTTTCATCACGTGGAATAAAGGATTGGTTCAATGGAGCAAGTGGATATTTTTTAGTCCGAGGCCAAAAATTATTACCTTGTTCCATTAACCTGAAAGACAATATGTCTTGCACATACCACGCGAAGTGGTATGTGCAAGGTATACCATTTTTGCCGCAACTTTCAGTGAAATGCAACGACAGAACACTCAAATTATTCCGACCTCAGGATCGTTGCTCGAGCTTGAGGCAAATGTGAATCATGCAAGTGTAATTTTGTCGCTGAAGAAAACGTGCATTCCAACGAGGGTTCAAATTTATTCATCCGAAATCGCTAACAGCTAGTTTGTGAGCTAACTTTATCAACTGTATAAATGTGTAGGCAATATACACGGGGATACAAGCACTAGAAGAGATCATGCTAGTAAAGCACCCACGACCACGCCAATGCGTGCCACGATGACGTCCTCGTGAAGAGGTCTCTTATGGCGGGGAACATGCATCGTTTTTTTTTTGCAATGACCATAGTAACGGCTTACCGAATGACCAAACACATGCAATTGCACACATGGAATGGTGTCGACTCGTGCCAGATAATACACCCTTACACACGTACTGGTGGCTCAAAATAGGGCCGTTATTGTAGAAACGCACTAGAGGACTCAATATAATGCATAGGCGTTTTCAAGAGAAAGGAAACAAATAAGAGCCTCCCGCCCTTTCCTACTACCCTGAGAGGAGGGGGGGGGGGAGCAAAGTCTGTCGCATACATTGAGCTCTGCGACAAACCTTTGGCCACCCCATCCCCCTCCCTGAGCGGAATCCGTGCACACGCCTATGCTATCATGTATCAGATCACGTTTTCTCAGTGCAAACCAATCTCTTCTCTCTTTCGCTACGTTCATTTTCACATTTCGACAAAAATTGTACAAGCTAGAGATACTATATATATCTACATCAAAGTTTTGCGAGTCATCCTTTATGAGCTATCCAAGGGCACACAACGAATGCTCCTGCAATTCGTATTCGCACTTGAACAATACTCACTGGACGTGAGAGCCGGAAAATAATTTCTTGCCAGCGCTTCACACTTTTCGTGCTGTATGCCTGAAAGCAGCTTACAGTTTGCTCACCATCACGTGGCCAGTGATGTGCCATTCGATAAAATTACAATGTCACCATAACAGACTCGCGTGAATGGCGATTTTAAGTGAAGCATGGTGGAATTGCAGCTTGTTAAACTTGTCCGATACATCAGCAAGATCAGAGGCATACCTAATGTGTCGAATAACGGCACTCCGTGTTTCGCAAAGCATTTTTGACTACTACTCCACTGTTGTCTCAATAAGCGCCACTGCTGCGCTGTGTATCGGTGTAAAGACGACTGACCACAATGCAGTCGAATAGAGCACACTCGTTCAAGGTACACTGTAGTAATTTCGGGGAAAAGAGAGCGCGAAGATAGGACGACAGAGGTTCTTGTATACTTCACCTCCAAGCCTATCAGCATCGCACCACCTTATATGTTTACATCTCTTGTTCACCTGTCAGTGGTGAGGTTACAGCAGGCCTCTTGCTAGGAGGGGAGGGGCGCTGTGCCCCTCCACTCTCCAGAAAGTTTGATGCAGGGGTTTTTCACGGGAAAAAAATGCTCCCACCTCGATCCCCGAAGGGATTCATGAGGAAATGCGAATGCAGTTCTTGCGCCGAAGAGGGTACCGTCGCCGTCAGACATTCGCCTTCACCGACTTCTGCCATCGCCTTGAGAGGTACCTAGCCTGCGAACGGTCCCGACTGAGGAGCTAGCGCACGGGAAAGTGGGGCGCCAGCGTTCTTGGCTCGGCGTTAGCATTTCACAGCGGCGTCTCGAGCACACATTTCCGGGTGTTCTTGAAGGGTGCCCAGCCAGCGAACGGTCGAGAGAAGACGGGTAAATGTAGCGCAGGGAGGAGAGAGAGCGAACAGCGAGAGAATGAGCGGACAAGCACTGCACGCACCTTTTCCAACACTCCCTTGCACCACATGCTCTGGTTGCTAGGGGCGAGGATAAGCGCGTGGCCACAGCTGTTGCTATGGGAGAAGGAGCGAGAGCTGAGAGATAACACCTGCCGGCACGCGGACACCACCACAGACAACGGCGGATGCCTGACATAGCCCGACAAAGAAATGCATGCGCATTTAAAATATGAGTTTTTATCAAACAGTTAAGGCGTTCAGCAAGTGGGCCCTTCCCGAAAAACATTTCTGGCTACGTGCAAGGGGTGCAGTAACAAGTCAGCGGGGTAACAAGGACGACGAGGTGTTCAAGCAGATTCTAAGGAATAAAGCAAAAAAAAAACGACTGCTATTCTGGGACGAACTGCGCGGTCACTCTAAAAGAGGAACGCGCCGAATGAATTCTTTTGCGAGGTCCCACGTATCAAAGCCAGTCAGGAATACGAGGCATGCCACAGTGCCAAAATCAGGAGTGATTTTCCCTCTGCGGGATCACTTAAAGTGCAGCTGAACAAATAGAGCAGCCAACCTAAGTAAAGCAGTTTTGAATTGCATCCGCAGAGCAACGCCGTAAAGGGTAAACCATTATGACGGGTAGAGCTGATATGTTCAACTGAATAAATTACGTAGTGTGTAACTTATACTTCTTTCTGGAAGAATTTTTGTAGAGCGTGGCGAAATACGGAAACAGGAAGGGACGCATCACCAACAAGCCCACATCGCAACTCTCGTTGTTTCTGGGACACTTTAGCAAACCCACATCTGATTTACTATTGTCCGTCATAAATGATGAATCCAAAAATGTTAATTGTTTCCTTCTATTAATACAATTATTGCCTTCTAAGGCCTTTACAGAAAGTTCGAAAAATCAATAAATTCGTTCGGCCGCAAATTATTGCAAAAATTACCGGGTTGAATTCTGAACACATAAAATGTCTGCGGCATCCTACTGTCGAGGAGACTGAGCTGTCAAACTTCATCAGCAGATAACTTTTACAGGGTTCATATTTTGTACATAATGCGTTCACGATGCGAGAACAAACCGAGTACACTAAAATTTCTATTACTTGCGGAAAAAACGACACCGAATAACTACTTGACAAATCATTGTATCTCCGTCCCCCGAGCATGGAGTTGGCAGAGCTTACTGACTCAGACCACGTTTTTTTTTTTTTTGAAAAAGCAATACGAGTACTTCTTGTATAACGAGCTACCTGTTTGGATAAAGCTCATTCTTCTCTAAGCTGGACGTCCGAAGTCCAACTACCCGTTTAATGATCCAATATCGGAAGCTTCTGCCGTCTGCGAGGTCGCTGTTATGTCGCCCTGCAATGACGCAATTTTTAGGCACTGTGGACGTATACATCTCAGTGCAACGGCGTCAGTGTTTTCAAGACAAAAATCTGTGGATACCAAGGTGATAATGTGGTCTTCTAATATATTCAAACAGCCTGCGCCAAACGTCCGTGTCGCGATACCCAATCTCCTGCTTATCAGTAAATGAAAAAAAAAATGCGCCCGGCCGAAATAAAGAAGGCCCGTGTTAACAGGTAGAATTGAATGAAAAAACTTTATTTTATTTTGTTAACAGCTGGGACACATTTTTTTTAAAAGTCGAGAATGAGCACTTCACTGCTTACGCTTTTTTCACTTGCGTTTGTTACTTTAGCTGCGCCCTTTTTGGAAATCTGGCGCCGCAGATGTATGCTGTTACGCCCTGTACCCCTCCCCCCCCCCCGCGTGAGAGACCACAATTTATTAGCATTCGACATATGCATGTCGAGTGAAACATGCACGGCGTTTAAGTGCTGCTGGTTACCGCATTACGGACTCGCTGACCGCCGTACTTTTCGTCGGAGCGTCACTTCACGAAGAATGTGCTAGCACTGAAACATACCTGCGCTATCTGTTCATGTGTTGCCGTGCCATCACGTCCTTGTCGGAGACCTCCCCCCCCCCCCCCTGTTACATCCGCTCTATATTTACCTGCACAACGTTGAAAAATACTTCTAGCCCAACTAAGCATGTTGTTATGTTCCTACCTGTTCTCCGTTTGGACGCCATTGTTGCAAAATCGAAGGAATGTACGTGTTTGTGCTGCGTGCCGCAAAAGAACAGAATCAATATGAATATTTTTGTCCTATCTTCTTCTCCCGTCGAAACTCTGCACATGTGGATTGAAATAAATACGTTCTTCACTGTCAAGACTTGCCTTGAACACGTCACTCATTTTTATTTATTTATTTCTTTTCGAAATGCCTTCCCGCTTTGGGTATCTAGGTCTGAAGTTTTATCACCCACGGTAAGATTCCTCAACACCTTGGACCAAGCCGCCGAGCTGAAAACTCGCACACTGTCAACAAACGCGAACTCAGCAATACGTGACCAACACGCTACAGCATACCACTCAAGCCACGTCAGCGAGGAGAAGCCGGAGGCCTTTCACAGAGAAACGAAAAACATCAGAAACATAAACTGCCGTCACGTGTAGTCTATGACCATGATCGGGAAGTTTGCAGCCAGGGCTGTTTTCCTCTCGACGATTTTTTCTCCACAAGAAAGTCTTTTTATTACAGGCATCGATCAATAACGCACTTAACACTACAACCAGCTTGATTCGTTTTACCTTTAGTTGACGAGCGGCAACAAGACCAACACATATCCGAATCATTTACCCTTAAGGGACCCTTATGGTAACCACTAGTCTCGAAGATAACGCACAAATGCATGCAGGTTGGAAAGGCAAGTAAAAACAGTGAACATAATGAAGATGCCGATGCACGCAAAATTTGGTGTCACAGATAATAGTAACATGACATTAACTGCTTGAATTTCGCAGAACGTTTCTCAGTGACGATGGCTGTCAGCATAAACGATTCTCCAACAGACCATTTACATATACGATAGTGAGGTGCACAAAGAAAGTACTTATTACTAGAGACCAATTTATAGCAAATGCCTATTTTGCTTTTTGCGTTATTATTGTGCCATTTTGACATATGAGCATGAATTAGAGGTTAAAGGCTTTTATGGTGTTTTTATAGTGCGTATAAATGCTTATTTTGCGTGTTCGTGCCTAAATGCTTATAAGCGCCTATAAATGCCTGTTTTCGAAATGAGCGCTTATATGAGTGCTATTCAAGCCCCCATCTTATTTTCGAGCTTGGTGTGAATTGTGTGAAACCATTATTCATGTAAAAAAGGCAGCATTGATATTTCAAAGCACTATAAGGTTAAACGAAGACAAAGCTGACATGCTGCGAACGATTGGAGCATGAGAAGTGCAAAAGACGCCATTTCTGCAGCTTAGTGGAAGAACGTCTCAGCGTCTACAGGGGAAAGAGGAGAGAGAATTGAAGATGGGGTAAGAAACTAAAAGTGACGTCTATGGCCGAGGACGTGGCGACCACCTTCTACAAATAGCTGTCCAGTGCCCTGAAGGAAATTAAGATCCGCCCTGAAAACCTGGGTGTTGCGGTGGGACAGGAAGAGCAGGTTTTTCTGGGCAGCCGCGGTTAGCTGGAGAACGAATGAAAAACCTTGGAGGACCACTCATGGAACGCTCTTCTTGATTGAGTGGTGGCGAAGGTCGCCAAATCGTTATACTTTATACAGTGAAGCCTGAGACAGGCACCGGCATGTTTACAATCAACGGTGTACTTATAATACAGGCACCGTATGCTTGAATATGCTTGTTCTATATGAGATCCCTTGTCATATGTCTTTAAGTGACAAACATCGAAAAATACAGAACGGCGTTTCAAGGTTTGTCCTAAGCCATTACTCAAAAATGGCAGCTGTAACAATATAAAAAATTAACTAGGATGGGAACACTATCATCGCGTCGAATTAAACTGCGGTTAAAGCACCTATGTCAATCATTTCATGCTAAACTCACATTTGAAAAAGAACGTACCTGAACAGTCCTCTTCGTGCAATGGTAATTAAGACTTTAGAATGTCGTATCAGATATAATTTTTCTAATATTCGTTTTTGTTAGTTTCATGACAGAATGAAATGGCTTATAAAGAGAACAAAGTGTGTTGTGTCAATGAAGGCGTGTTTTCTTCGACATTGTAACCCATCTGCTGCAGCGCCTTCGGGCAAAAAATTAGATGTGCACGCATTTTTGGTTTTGTTTGTAATTTACTTTTTAGGCGTCTGTCTTTAGGTGACATAATAAGTTGTAGTTAGACACTAGAAGTTCTTACGTGCCCAATAAAAAGCATTCTACCACGGTGATTTTTTATAATTGGTTCGCTACGAGCTACCAAAGCACGAAGCGAAGAAGCAAACTTGAATCCCTTGCCTCTCGTCCTATGTAGTCATTGTGAGCCTTATTCCTTCCCTGTTTTCTTCGGTATCAGGGCTGGAGAATCACATGACGCGTACGCACCAAGAACAACAAGCGTAAGCAAGGTCACGTGCGCATGACGTGCCCCAGCCGACGCCGTGCGCGTACGCCATCGATGTTGTGTATTACCAGTTTAAGTGGAATGGATCAGTCAGTGCGAGTACTTTAGGAGAGGCTGGAAAAGATCATGTATTGTGACTGCGATACACCACGTCGCTCCGCTCAAACTGCGGTCAGAGACGACGAACCAAACACAAGCTAAGCGTTGTCAGGGTCGGCGAAGGCACGATGCAGGAACGACGAGAAGACGAACGCAAGGAAAATGGAGTAGTAGTAGTAGTAGTAGAAGTAGTAGTAGTAGTAGTAGTAGTAGTAGTAGTAGTAGTAGTAGTAGTAGTAGTAGTAGTAGTATGCGTGCTTTTACGTAAAAAAACACGATATGAATATGAGGATGCCGTAGTGGAGGTCTCCGCAAATTTTGACGATCTGGTGTTCTTGAACGTGCACTCACATAGCGCAGTACACGGGCATCAACTTTTCCGCCTGTGTCTAGAGATGTGACCGCCGCGGCCACAATCGAACACGTGGCATTCGGGTCAGCAGCGGAACACCCTAGAGCGACTGGTTCACCGAGGAGGACGCTAAACGAGGACCGATCAGTGAATAGCATCTCAAGGCTATTCAAAACAAAAATAAAAAGTAACAAACTGAGATTCTGTTTGCATGTTTTATTTTTTTTTCTCAGCGTTCATTCATTATACTGATTTTGAAAGGGCAGCGCAAAGGCACAGGGAAAAGAAAGACATAAAGACAAAGAGTGCTGTTTTTCTTTTCTCTTTGTCTTCGCGCTTCCCTTCCAAACTGGCATGAAGCAGCTAGCCCAAATCAAAGTACTCCTCACTCATGCTACACAGCAGAACACAAAAATTGCGCATGCCATGTAGAATAATGTCACGTACAACACTCTTAATGAGATATAGTTTAAAATACAGGATATAATCAGGAGACGGAACATTTTTCGTCAGTTTTTATAGATACCGCTAGCATTTAACTAAACTCTGATGAAGAGCGTAAAGTATTCGACGTCAGCCCACCAATGTGTAAAGGATCGACGTAAAAACAGGACCATTCCTTGCTGCACTTCACTCCCGAGACCTTGGGGCGCACGCCCATGAGAATATCAAGTAGCATTCATTAGAAACTGAGTGACATGTGATTTTGCAAATCTTAACAGGAATGATCCGAAATGCCCAGTGTACTATTACGCTTGTCGACTCGAAATACTCAAACCTAATGACGGTCCCTTTAAGGCGTTCCCCGATAGGGGAGAAATCGGTCCAACGTGATTGGACCTAGCATCCCTCTCTTCTTGGGTATTAGCGGTCTGGTTATTTGCTCCTGCGCTGCCCTTCCCAGTTAAAACGAAATAAACGAGACACAGGAGAGTGTTAATGGAATGATGGACACTTGACTCACATTGCTAGACGATAAAGCCAAAGGCCACACACTACGAATCACGCGGGAAATGCTTGCCAATGTTCAATCGTTAGTACCTTTCTGCTATCTTAAACAGTATCATTTTTTTGCTTCTTGGCGTAGATACAATTCACCGACGTCGTTATTGGGATATTTAAATTTTTGTAGAAATTTATTGTGCCTTTAATTATGATTTTGATGGCCTAAAACGGCATTTTACCTGCCTGTCTTTGGCGCCTAAAACACACTCTTTAGTGCCTAAAAATCCGACCTCTACTTATTACGTATTTAGGAGCGTTGTTCGTGAGACCGACCAGGTTTCGCACTAACCGTGGTTTTAGCGTTCTCACTATTATGTTGCCGGTCTAGCTAATATCATGTCACTGCTGTGGCATGTGTGTATGTGTACAAGATTTGGTTTTATACATTGCTTTTATTGGCATGGCTATATTCGTACAGACAAACGTATATAATGTATTTTGTGTTGCTTTTCTGCAAGGATTTTTCAATGTGCACTACACTATCTCATCCTTGTTGCGATCGCGCTGGTGGAACCTGCAACATCCGAGCGCAGTGAATTGTGCACTGTTAAAGTCTGATCACGGCTGTGACACAAGAGCTACTTAATGTGAAGTTAAATGCTGGCGTCCCATTGAAGAAGCAGCTCCATGGCACATACAGCACAAGTTACGACGATGGCATAATATGTTTGCAAATCATCGTTACCTTTTAAACATTCGGTACTGTGCAGCCGCAACGGCGCGCTACTCGCTAGTGGCCCACTACTGCGGCACGTCCGTCAGACAGGCTCGACACAAATTAGCTCAGAGTGCCGTTCAGTTCATACGTCAATTCGAGTTCACGCAGTTTTCTGTAGCACGCGCAGGATTACGCGATGCGTCGTTGATGCATGGTCGATCAGCTGACACACCACCCTTCGCACTGCGGCGAGAAATGAGGCAGCGAACATTTAGCAGTTCCCATTATTTGGGAAAAGTGCTTTGGTCCGATACACATTCATTCGACGATCAAGAGTTTATCCGGTGAAGGTGGCACGGGGCGTATTTCCGGGTGTCCTATCCTTTCCTGCGAGAGTTCATGGGTTGGTCATCCTCCCGGAGCCGTCTTGGATTGCACGGCGCACCCCCTATATCCCGTGGCCATTGCGAATAGAAAACCTGACTGCGCGCCATTCACTTTCGGGGCAGCGATGCAAGATCCCTTGCCGAATGCCTACGCAAATAATATTTTTACGGCACTTGGTGGATTTACAGTCACGTCGCATAGAACCGAGAGGTACTTTTTCTGTTTTTCGTCAGACTTCATTGCAAACCTTAACGCAGGGGATAAGATGCCTGAATAATTTTCCCTCGCCCGCCCCTGCAGGCAAGGAAAAAACAATAAGGCGCCCTAGCAGGGGAGGCTATAACACGCCATCCTGCGACCATTATACCAGAAAAAAAAACGTTCCAAACTTCTGTCATGTCATTTCGTTATTGATTGGCGTTCATGGCCCAACATAGGAGTGGCTAACTACATCAAACCACGCGCCAGACGATTCCGTCCACGAAAAATAAACGACTGAAGATCAACGTTCAGTATCTCCGAAGTTTAACCCACAAAGAATTTGGTAATAGAGGCAAATTCATTCAAACCGTGACATTATTATTCTAACACCATGATTTTATTATTCAAACCCGCAGCAGTTCTACAGTGGTGATAATGGATAGATAACCTAACGGTCGCCATGGCATTCTGGTTGCGTGTCGCAGTCTTTGACATCAGGCGTAAGGGCCTCATCCCACACCGTACGCGTCTTACAAACCGTCACGAGCGAGCGACTACTGTTGAAAGGGTGCAACAAATGTTCAGGCAAATTGAAATTTCTGTTCGGCTTAGGACACGTTGATGTGCTGTGCTGCCATCAGCGGCATTGGAGCCCTCCCTACACGGGGTACAAAATACCTTGCGGAACTGGTGAGTAGTGTCTTTTATCTGTGAATGGGTGGTTATCACAGATATAACAAAAGATTTCAAATGCAATGGTCAGGTTCATGTGTCCGTCTCCATATTAAAGACAGCGATAAATATCTAGTAAGAAATCGCTTGGCTAATTCTACTAATCCGTGAGCGAACTAGAAAAACAAACCACAGGCACCACTCTTCAAATCTTCGTTAACAACCCCCGAACCGTTTGTCATCTGTGTGGTGTTAACACAGGGCACGAACTTGTTGCCGTGAGGAGGAACATTTCGTATACCAACCTCACGGACTCTTGTATGACCACGCACCTGCCGACGGAACGAATTGAGACCGTTCTTGTAAAAGAAGCGTCACCGCATCCCAACCTTCTCTGGAGTTGCACTTATTTATTTATTTATTTATTAGAATGCCCTCAGGGCCCGTAGGGCATTACAGAGGGGGTGGGTACAACATATATAACACACAAGAAAAAAAGACAAAATAAAGAAACAAGTATCAGATGCGCAAATCAGGAAGGCAACAGAAGTCAACTAAAAATGTATAAGAATTCAAGCACATACAAGACAAAGATAGATAATGGAAACTGCGTATAGTTACAAGCATTGCTGAGAAATTGCAGTCTTGAATAACAAAGGGTCTGTTATTGATACAACGGAAGAGGGAAGGTGGTTCCAATCGGCGGCTGTTTTCGGTAAGAAGGCTGCTGAAAAGAATTTGGTGCGGCAAAACGGAATGGCAACCTTATGCTGATGATCAATGCGCGATGAGTGGTACACTGTTTACTGGTACACGGATCCATACTTCCGAAGTGAACCGATCGGACCACACTGGCGGTCGTGAATTTCACGAGGACGTCATCGTTCTCTCAGCCCCAACTTGACCCCATTGTAATCGGGGTTGACGAAGTTTCTTGGCGTTGAGATGCTGGCCCATGCCTCGATGATGTCCTGTGCCTCGTTGAATTACTTAAAACGCTTATAGAGGCTTCTCTCCTCAGCTCTCCTGGTAGCTGTGTAGAGTTCCTGCAATCCTTGATACAATTTCTGCCTGTTTACAACGGGAGTTGCTCAGAGGATTTCAAGCTGAACGGTTGTGCCGCCCGCGATCTCCCACACCAGCGTAGCCCTCGCCAACTGGTTCGAGCTCTGACGCCGTGAAGCTCTCGCCATGTGGTACCCCGTCCTTTGAATTTCTTCGACCAGCTCCCAACTTGCCTATCTCCTTTTTCTGTCGCTTCCCTGTCCTATTTCTTTATCTATATCTTTCCTCTATTATTATTATCTCTTCTTCCCCCCTCCCCTACAAGGCACTGCGCCATATCGCCCAAGAGGCAGACCTAAATTAGATGTTTTTTTCCTCTTCTCAAGAAACACTTGCTCACTCACTGTTTACAACGTCACTGCCGGCAACTGCATATCGGTGCAATCACATGCTCCAATTAGAAGCTCATCACGTTCACTGTAATTACTTAAAACGCTTATACAATCTTGCTTATCGAGATCACCTCGCATTTCTGCAGAGCCGATGCCGTCCTTCGGCTCACTTTGATGTTGTTGCCATGTCGCTGTGGTCGCCGGACTCTCAGTGTAGTGAACGTTGATGAGCCATGCCTGCTCGAATCACTTGAAGGACAGAAAGGAGCTTGCAGTTGACTCTATAAACTACAAGTAATAATCAACCCGAGTTTGACTTGGTTGCAACCTGGCTGTGGGAAATGGAGCCTCGACACAATCAGGTGGTCCAATTACTGGCTTTGTGTGTTCACTGGAATCATCTGAAACGCTTATATAATCTAGCCTATCAAGTACCCCTTGCCGTTCTCTGCAGTCCATGCATTCTCTAGTCTCACTTTGGCCTGGTTGCAGTATTTCTGAGGGCAAATGAATCTCGATACAGTCAAGTGCTTGAAGCATCGGCGACACATGCCTGCTCAAGTCACTTAGAACACTCTCAGGATCTTGCCCCTCGACCTCGCCTGGTCGATCAATCAAGCGTGAGCCCTTTTCTACAGCAAGGTCGCATGATGTGTTATTGGTGGTTATTCAGGCGCGAGTTTGCGATTTCTCTGCGTTCTCGAGCTCGATCTTTTATGTCGAACGCCATCTCCTTTTCGCAGCACCGCACTCGAATCCAAAGGGTGCCACCCGAATAATACTTGGCGTTGTCCCACCTGTGGTGGTAATGTTCCATGAAGGCGTTCAATAGTCGGGTTGCCTTGGCGGGTTAGATGTGCATCAACTCTTCCAGCAGCCACTTCCGTTTTCGCTCGTTTGCCATGAATCGCTCCCTGCTCAACCAAACCTTCAGTCTTGCCTCGTAAGCACTCATCTTCTCCTGCAGCCTCCACTGTATCGGCTTACGGCCGTACTCTTCATTTTCTTCTTCCATGTCCGAGCGTTTCGGTACGGTTCGCTGTTGACGCCTTGGTTGTTCACCGTCAGTAGTACGTTCGCTTTCGGGAGAAATAGAATTAGATTTTGAACGTGGCACTTTTATCGGACATCCTTTTCCGCAACGCCTGGAAAGCTTTTTCTCTGGGGCCTGTGATGAGCTACTGACAGAGCTAGAGTCATGTCATTTGCGTCGAGAGCTGCCGTTACAGAGCTAGGCTCATATCGTTTTCAACGAGCTTGGTAAGAGCAGCGGCCAGACTCGGCTAGATTCGTCTCGACCTTAAATAATGGCGACGCTTGTTTTTTTTTCCTCGATTGCTCTCGGGCTTTATTCTGCGTACGCAAACTCTGTGCTCCTTCTGCTTCCAACTATAATGCCGCTTTGATGATGGTGATATATCGTGTTTTTTGGCGCAAGGGCCATTTGATGGCCAGAGAGCGCCAGTTCATGAGACAGAAATGTGGGCAATGGTTGTGATTAGCGGCTGTATAAGGGCCATAAAATTCCTCGCAGTAAAGCGGGTAAAAACATACAAGTAATAAAATCATGACCATGCCGTGAAATGTGTGTGTGGTCTGAATAGGTGACAAAAGTTGGTGATAACGAACAACGATGGTGGACATGTATGGCATTAGCACAAGTACCTCACACGTTAGTACCCTTGCGTGCAAGGGCCGTGAGGCAAGTGCTTTACTGTGTAGCCACCGCAGCAAAAACCTCTCTAGAGAGGTCGTGCTACGGTATGCCCGGGTATATGATATGAAAATTATGAATTTCCTTTAAAAACGCTAATAATGATTTGTGACTAAAAAGCGGTTCCCTACCGACGAACATTGCAGGGTGTAAAGGTATATGTTGTCGGTAGGATAGTGGGAAGTGTTGTCTTCTTAGAGTGTCTAAATGTTTACATTGAATCAAAACGTGAAGAACTGTTATTGCCTCACCACATTTATCACACAATGGTGGATCACCACCAGACAAAAGATGTGTGTGTGTCGTGTATATGTGTCCTATCCTGAGTCTTGTTAGTGTTACCTCTGTTAGACGTGATTTTGATACTGGTGGCCAATGGCCAAGGTGTGGCTTGATAACGTGTAGTTTGTTTTGTGTGTGTGTATCCCACTTGCTCTGCCAGTAGTCCCTGAGTTTTCGTTTGAGAGACGGCTTAAGATCAAGGGCCGGGATTGATGTCGGTGTAATGGCGGTGCTTTCGTGGGCGGATGCAGCAAGCTGATCCGCCATCACGTTGCCTTGAATCTCACGGTGCCCTGGCACCAAGCACACAACAACATGTCTGTTGAGTGTGTAGAGGGTGCATAAAATGGAGTAAAGTGAAACGAGGACAGAGTTTTTTTGTTTTTTAAGACTGTGCAGAGCCGTTACCACACTGAGGGAGCCTGTATAAATTACTGCTTTTTGTATTTGTGATTGTTTGATGTGTTTAGCTGCCACAAGTATCGCGTAAGCTTCCGCTGTGAAGATACTTGTGCCTGGATGTAGAGGGCCAGCATCCGAAAAGGAAGGGCCAACAGCAGCGTAGGACACAGAGGAGTTAGACTTAGAGGCATCTGTAAAAAACTCAGGACGTGTGTATTTGTGTTGAAGTTCCAAGAAGTATGTTCAAATATGGGCAATATGCGCATGTTTAGTAACTTCTAAAAAAGACACATCGCAAGCTATAGTCTGCCACTGCCACGGTGGCGGGTATGCTACAGGAGCCATTAAACTGTGTTCGAGTGACACTCCAGTGTCCTCAGCTAGACCCTTCAGGCGAACTGAGAAGGGCTGCCTCATTGAAGGCCTGTTTTGAAAAAGAATTGAGCTCGACAAGTCATTAATAGTAGAGTATGAGGGGTGCCTCTTGTCTGCTTTCACCTTAAGGAAATATACAAAGGACATGTAGGTTCTTTGCAGATGAAGTGACCACTCATTTGACTCAACGTGAAGGCTTTCTACGGGGCTGGTGCGAAAAGCACCCGTAGAAAGGCGGATGCCCGAATGGTGCACGGGATCCAGCATCTTCAAAGCATTTCGAGTCGCTGACTGATAAATAATGGCCCCATAATCTAAGCGGGTGCGAATAAGGCTTCTTTACAGGTTCATGAGGCATTTCCTGTCACTACCCCACGTAGTACGTGACAACACTTTTATAACATTCATGGCTTTTAAACATTTTGTTTTTAAATACTTTATGTGGGGTATGAAGGTAAACTTGTTGTCCAAGATTAAGCCTAAGAATTTATGCTCGGCTTTGACGGACAGTTGTTGCCCGTTCAGTTGAATGTCGGGTTCCGAGTGCATGCCTCTCTTTCGAGAGAACAAGACACACGTGCTTTTTGTGGGTTAAGTTGAAATCCGTTTTCATCTGCCCATTTGGAGATCTTATTTAAACCCAGCTGAACCTGCCGCTCACACATGGCCAAGTTGCATGACTTGAAGCCAAGCTGAACGTCGTCGACATATGTACAATAGAACATATTGTGGGGAATGGACAAGTGCAAAGAATTCATTTTAATAATAAAAAGTGTGCAACTAAGCACACCACCTTGTGGCACGCCTGTTTCCTGGACAAATGTTTGGGAGAGCCCACTGCCCAGACGGACACGGAAAGTCCGGTTTGACAGGTAACTTTCGATTATATGAAACATTCTTCCGCGCACATCAAGGTGGGACAGGTCTCTTAGAATTCCGTAACGCCATGTAGTATCATAAGCCTTTTCGATATCGAGGAACACAGAGAGAAAATATTGTTTATGGACGAACGCGTCTCCGATCTGTGCCTCGATACGAACAAGGTGGTCTGTGGTGGATCTACTTTCTCGAAACCCGCACTGAAATGGGTCGAGCAAATTATTTGTTTCAAGAAAATGTACAAGCCGGCAGTTTATCATTTTTTCGAAGACTTTGCACAAGCAGCTTGTAAGTGCTATAGGCCTATAACTCGAGGGTAAAGAAGGGTCCTTGCCCTCTTTCAAAATGGGAATAACAATAGCCTCTTTCCAGGAGGTAGGAATAGTGCCAGAAGACCAAATAGCATTGTACAAACAAAGTAAGGTTTTTCGGGTTTCATTTGGTAGGTTTTTTACCATTTCATACATCACACGGTCAGAACCTGGGGCAGAAGTACTGCAGGAGTTTAGAGACATTCGCAGCTCAGCTAGACTGAACGCTTGGTTATATGCCTCGTATCTAGTGCATTTGTGTTCGAGTTTCTGCTTTTCTATTCTTGTTCTGTATTTTTGGAAAGTGTCAGTATAGTGGGATGAGCTGGACACCTGTTCGAAGTGTGCACCGAGGAAGTTTGCCTGATCTTCCAAGGTGTCACCCTGAGTGTTTACGAGTGGAAGTGTGTGTACTTGTTTTCCTGCTATCCTACCGACCATGTTCCAGACTTTAGCTTCCTGTGTGTATGAATTGATCCCTGACAAAAACTTCTGCCAGCTTTCTCTTCTGGCCTGCCGACGCGTTCTCCTGCCTTGAGACTTTATTTTCTTGAAGGTGTCAAGATTTTCGGCTGTGGGTGAGTTCCGAAGCAGCCTCCAAGCTCTGTTTTGCTGTTTGCGCGCGTTTCGGCATTCAGAGTTCCACCATGGCACACACCGTTTTCCAGGGTGTCCATTTGTTTGTGGGATGCATTTTGTTGCAGCATCAATCAAAAATGCTGTGAAGTAGTTGACAGCAACATCAATGTTTAAAGTACTTATGTCATTCCAACCTAGACGAGCGATGGTATAAAAGTGTTCCCAGTCGGCTCTGTTTATCAGCCACTTGGGAACACGTGATGGACACTCAGTTACTGTATTTGTGCTCAAAACTATAGGGAAGTGGTCACTTCCGTACAGATTACTGACGACTTTCCACTGGAGTAGAGGCACAAGAGATGGAGATACTATGCTTAGGTCTATGGAGGAGTAGGTGTTATTGGCGAGATTATAATAGGTTGGTTCTTTTCGATTTAGGAGACACGCGCTCGAGGAGAGAAGGAACTGTTCAATCAGTCGACCTCGCGCGTCATACCGAGAGTCACCCTATAGCCTGCTATGCGCATTAAAGTCTCCAAGGAGAACATAGGGCTCCGGAAGTTCATCAATTAAAGAGTGTAAATCACGTTTTTGCAGCTGATAGCTAGGAGTAATGTAGACAGTGCAGATTGTGATCAGTTTATCAAAAAGAACTGCTCGAACAACCACTACCTCAAAGAATGTTTGGAGTTGTAAGTGTGTGCATGCAATTCTTTGATTCACTATGATGGCAACACCTCCGGATGATGTCATAGCATCAACACGGTCCTTTCGGAAAATAACGTATTTACGAAGAAAGTTTGTGTGTTTTGAATTAAGGTGTGTTTCTTGTACACACAGCACTTTTGGTGAGTGTTCGTGTAAGAGCTCTTGGATGTCGTCAAGGTTTCTGAGAAGGCCCCTGACGTTCCATTGTATAATTTGAGTGTTCATGGTGAATGTAAAATAGTGCTGTGTGTACGAAAAGCGAGTGGCTGTTTAGACAAGGAGTTTGAGTTCACTTAACAGGGCCGTCACCAGGCCCTGTTATCGGCTTTTTTTTTTTCTTGGCGCGCTCCAAGGAGCCACGCCGCTCTTTCGGCACCAAGGGTACCGACGTATCCATTGCCTCCTCGGAGGCACTGGATGCCCGCACGTGCGGGCTGCTAGTTCGAATTTCGGGCCTCGCCTGGTGAGGTGAGGCCTTGAGACCCGAGGACTCTAGAGTCTCCGGTCTCTGTTTGGGAGTAGGCGGTGTAGCCTGGGCTACAACCGCCTTGGGGGCAGGTGCCACAACCTCCGGCTCGGTATGCGCGGGCCGAAGGAGTGGCGAGGGCTGGTGCGGCGGTGCCCCCTGACGCGCCGCATCAGCGTATGTAGATCCATAGAATGGAGCGACTCTTCGCCGTGCCTCCTTAAATGTAATGTTCTCCTTCACCTTCAACGTAATTATTTCTTTTTCTTTTTTCCAGTATGGGCAGGAGCGTGAGTATGCGGCATGGTTTCCTTCGCAGTTTACACAGTGTGGCGGTTGTTTGCAGTTCTCAGACACGTGGCCTAGGACTCCACATTGTGCACAAGTCTGGCGACCACGACAGGTTTTAGAGCCATGTCCATACCTCTGGCATTGGAAGCAACGACGAGGGTTTGGTATGTACGGCCTGATAGATGTCTTTGTGTACCCTGTTTGAATAGATTCCGGTAGTTTACTGGATCCAAATGTGAGTATTAGGTGTTTTGTCGGTGTTTCCTTATTATCTCTTCTGATGATGATTCTCTGTACATTAGTGACATTTTGGCTCTTCCACCCCTCCACAAGTTCAGTCTCAGTCAAGTCAAGTAAGTCCATGTCAGATACCACTCCGCGAGTTGTGTTCATAGATCTATGTGGTGTTATGGTTACTGGTATGCCACCGAAATCTGAAAGACGGTCAGCTTTTTAAATTGTTCTTTGTCACGGATTTCGAGGAGAAGGTCTCCACTAGCCATTTTGGTTACCTTGTATCCTGTGCCAAGTGTTTCGGTAAGACATCTAGAAACCAGGAAAAGAGAGACGGTTCTGGCTTGCTTTCCAGTTTTCTCACAGTGAATGACGTGGAAATGGGGAAAAGTTTCTGTTGGCTGGTTAAAAAAGTTAATATCATCGGTGCGTACCCGTTTTAAGCCGGTACGATCAAACAGAAGAGGGAATGCTCCATGCATGCCGGTCTTATTTTTGTTCAGCAGCGTTGGCGGCCACCCACCACGGAGCCCAACAAGGGGACGCTGCAAGTTTGCAGGTGCTGAAAGCTTGCAGACGTCAGCCGTACAACACTGCCATAACCCAATGCGCCTAGACCAAGGTAGGCTATTCGCACAGGGTTAACCCTTGCCGCCAGGAAGAATGGAAGTAAACAGAAGAGAGTAGACGACAGGACAGATAGATAGGGAGAGATAAAGACGAAGATGTAGGCAGAGAGAGATAGGAAAAGGCGACTACCGATTTCCTCTGGGTGGGTCAGCCCAGGGGTGCCATCTACGTTATAATGCCGCTTTGAATCGCGGTACCTTTTCCTTCCCATATTTTCTAGAAGTCAGTTTCCGAAATCAGATGCATCGAATGATGATGATGATGTGTGGCGCTTTGTGGCGCAAGGGCCAATTGATGGCCAAAGAGCGCCATTTCGATGAGTAGAAATGCGGACAATGATATGTTGTGTGGCTGTATAGGGGCCTTGAAGTTCCTCGCGATAATGCGGCTAAAAACGTAAGTATTAAGATCATGACAGTGGCGTGATATGCATAGTAAAAAGGGTGACAAAGGTTTTGGTAATAAAAACATGTAAAAATATTCGCCACTAGCACAAGCGCCTCATCAGCGCCATTGTGTCCAAGGGCTGCGAGGCAAGTGCTTTTAAATGTAGTCACTGCAGCAGCAACCTCTCTGGAGAGGTCACGCTACGCAATGCCTGGGTATATTACATGATAAAAACTGACATCTTTAAAAAAAGCTAGCAATGATTTATGGGTGAAAAGTGGTTCCCTACCGACAAACATTGCGGGCTGTAATGGTATATGTTGTCGGTAGGGTAATAAAAAATGTTGTATTCTTAGAGTGTCTAATTGTTTACATTGGATTAAAACGTGGAGAACTGTTATTGCCTCACCCCATTTGTCACACAATGGTGGATCGCCACCGGACAAAAGATGTGTGTGTGCCGTGTGTGTGTGTCCTATCCTGAGTCTTGTTAGTGTTACCTCTGTTAGACGTGATTTTGATACTGGTGGCCAATGGCCAATGTGTGGCTTGATAACGTGTAGCTTGTTTTGTGTGTGTCTATCCCACTTGCACTGCCAGTAGTCCCTGAGCTTTTGTTTGAGAGACGGCTTAAGATCAAGGGGTGGGATCGATATGGGTGTAGTGGCACTGATTTCGTGGACGGATGATGATGATGATGAGTAGTTTTTAGTGGCGCAAGGGCCAATTGATGGCCAAAGAGCGCCATTTCAATTGACTACAGATATGAACAATGATATGGTGCGTGGCTGTAAAGGGGCCTTAAAATTCCTCGCTCTAACGCGGGCTAAAACATGAAAGTAATAAAATCATGACAGTGGCGTGACATATGTGTGGTGATAGCTGATGGCAAAATGTCATGATAATAAAACCATGATGAAGATATAGTCACCGCAGCCACGACCACTCCATGGAGGTCAGGCTACGGATGACCTCGAAATATCGGGTGAAAGCTTTGCACTTCTTTTAAAAATGTAAAAAGTGTTTGTAGTTTAAAAAGCGGATCCCTACCGATGAGCATCCCAGGGTGTAGAGGGAGCTGCTGTCGGTAGGGCAGTAAAAAGTGCTTTTTTCTTACAGCATCTAGCTCATTGCACTGGACGAGAATGTGGAGAACCGTAAGGGGCTCTCTACATCTCTCACAATATGGTGGATCACCGGTAGACAGAAGAAATGAATGTGTAGAATGTGTGTGTCCAGTCCTAAGCCTTGTTAGTATTACTTCCGTGTGTCGTGATTTTGATAGTGGCGGCCAATAACCTAGTTGCGGCTTAATAGCATGGAGTTTATTATCTGTTTGTTTATCCCACATGCTCTGCCAATACTCCCTGAGCTTTCGTTTTATAAAAGGTTTTAAGTCAAGTGCAGGGACTGGTGTTGGTGCATTGGCAGTAGTGACATTGGCGCAAGCAGCCAGATTGTCGGCCAAAACGTTCCCTTGTATTTCACGGTGCCCTGGAACCCAGCAGACAACTACATGCTGTTTTGATGCGTAGAGTGTGCACAGAAGTGAGTAGAGTGACACCAGCGCGGGGTTCTTGTGTTTTTTAGGAGTTTTCAGGGCTTTGACCACGCTTAGGGAATCTGTGTATATTACCGCCTTTTGTAATTTTATCTGTTTAATGTGTTTTACGACCGCCAGTATTGCGTAAACTTCTCCTGTGAAAATGCTTGCATTAGGATGAAGAACGCCGGCCTCAGAAAAGGATTGGCCTATTGCTGCATATGACACAGAAGTGTTTGACTTTGACGCATCAGTAAAGAACTCAGGGCATGTGTATTTATGTTGTAGTTCTAAAAAGTATGTATGTATGTGTGCAAGTGGTGCGTGCTTTGTGACATCAACAAAAGAAACATCACAGTCTATAAGCTGCCACTGCCACGGTGGCAGATATGTTGCAGGAGCCATCAAACTGGGTTCAAGAAGAGGCACACCTGTTCCTTCGGCCAAGCTCCTTACACGCAGCGCGTAGGGCTGCCTAAACGAAGGTCGGTTCTCGAACAAGCCAGAACAAGACAAATCATTAATTGTGAAATGGGAAGGATGTTTCTTGTCTGCCTTCACCTTCAAAAAGTACAAAAAGGACAGGGAACATCTTTGTAGGTGGAGCGACCATTCATTCGAATCCACGTACAGGCTCTCCACAGGGCTGGTGCGGAAAGCACCCGTAGAGAGGCGAATGCCTAGATGGTGGACAGGGTCGAGAATTTTCAAGGCTGATGGTGTTGCCGACTGGTAGACTATAGCACCGTAATCTAGGCGTGTGCGTACGAGGCTTTTATATAAGTTAATTAAACATTTCCTGTCACTTCCCCATGTAGTGTGTAACAACACTTTCAAAATGTTCATTGTTTTTAAGCACCTGTCCCTTAAATACTTGATGTGTGGGATGAAAGTTAGCTTAGTGTCTAATATGAGACCGAGAAACTTGTGCTCGGTCTTCACTGACAGAGGTTGACCATGCAGGTCAATGTCGGGGTCAGGATGGAGGCCCCTCTTTCGGCTGAACAAGAGACAAGTGCTCTTTTGCGCGTTGAGTATAAAACCATTCTCGTTTGCCCATTGAGATACCTTGTTCAACCCTAGTTGAACTTTACGTTGGCACATTGAGATGTTGCACGATTTGTAACCAATCTGCACATCATCGACATATATGCAGTAAAAAATATTTCGTGGGAGAGACAGGTGCAAAGAATTCATTTTAACTATGAAAAGTGTGCAGCTCAATACACCTCCTTGTGGCACTCCTGTTTCTTGGACAAATACTCGAGATAAGACAGTGCCAACTTGGACAAGGAATGTACGGTTGGACAGGTAGCTTTCGATAACTGTCAGCATTTTACCCCGCACACCTAAATGTGACAGGTCTCGCAATATGCCGAAGCGCCATGTAGTGTCATATGCCTTTTCCATATCGAGGAACACAGAAAGAAAAAATTGCTTATGAACAAAAGCGTCGCGAATTTGTGCCTCGATACGGACAAGGTGGTTAGTGGTGGACCGAGCCTCTCGAAACCCACACTGGTATGGGTCAAGTAGGCCACTAATTTCAAGGAAGTGCATCAGGCGCCTGTTAATCATTTTTTCAAAGACTTTGCAAATACAGCTGGTTAATGCTATTGGCCTGTAGCTGGAAACTGAGGCCGGGTCCTTGCCTTGTTTTAGAATTGGGATAATGATAGCTTCCTTCCAGGCTGAGGGTAGCTCGCCAGAAGACCATGTCGCATTATAGAGAGAGAGGAGAGCTTTCTGGGTTTCAGTGGGCAGGTGTTTCAACATTTCATATGCCACACGGTCCGGGCCTGGGGCAGATTTATTGCAGCAGGCAAGTGAGGCCTGCAGATCAGCAAAACAGAGAGGTTCGTTGTATGCCTCATGTGTTCTGGGCTTGCGCTCTAATCTCTGTTTTTCTATTGCAGTTTTGTATCGTCGGAACGCTTCACTATAGTGTGTTGAGCTGGAGACCTGTTCAAAGTGCGCTCCGAGAGTGTTTGCCTGGTCTTCCAAACTCTCCCCTTGTGTGTTCACTAGAGGAAGCGAATGTGCTTCTCGTCCTGCCACCTTGCCAACCATGCTCCAGACTCTCGACTCATCTGTGTATGAGTTAATGCCCGATACGAATTTGTGCCAACTTTCTCTTCTCGCCTTTCGGCGCGTCCTCCTTGCTTGCGACTTGACGTTCTTAAAGTTTACAAGATTCTCGGCTGTGGGCGAGTCTCTAAGCAACCTCCATGCCTTATTTTGTTTTTTTCGAGCATCACGGCACTCATTATTCCACCATGGGACTCGTCGTTTGCTTGACGGTCCACATGTTTGGGGAATACATTTTGCTGCTGCATCAACCAAGAAAGCTGTAAAGTAGCATACAGCATCCTCTATGCTCAATGCCGCCATGTCAGTCCAAGATAATAAAGTCATTTTTTGAAACTTTCCCCAATCAGCTTTGTCGGTGAGCCATTTTGGAACTTGTACAGGACATGTATTTTTATTGATGAGCTGATAACGATAGGAAAATGGTCACTACCATATTGATCATTAATAACTTCCCATTTAAGTAGAGGCAGGAGTGATGGGGATATTATGCTGAGGTCTATTGCTGAGTACGTATTGTTAGAAATGTTGTAGTATGTTGGCGCTTTCCGATTCAGAAGGCATGCACCGCAAGAAAAAAGAAGCTGTTCAATCAGGCGACCTCGAGCATCGCAGCGAGAGTCACCCCACAGATTGCTATGTGCATTGAAATCTCCCAGAAGAATATAAGGTTCTGGAAGTTCGTCTATGAGGGACTCGAATTCATGCTTTTCGAGACGGTGTTGTGGAGGTATGTATAGAGAGCAGATGGTGACGAGCTTATTCAATAGAACTGCTCGAACAGCCACCGCCTCAAGGGATGTTTGTAATGTTAGGTGTGTGCATGCAATCCCTTGATTGACTATAATGGCAACACCACCGGATGGCACAATGGCATCATTCCGGTCTTTCCGAAAGATAATGTAGTGACGTAAAAAGTTGGCGTGTTTCGGTTTCAGGTGTGTCTCTTGTACGCACAGCACTTTAGGTGTATGTTTGTGTAAAAGTTCCTGGATATCGTCGAGGTTTTTCAACAGTCCTCTGACGTTCCACTGTAGTATTTGTGTCATTTTAATTTAGTGTGGTGCTGTGCATACAGAGGTGTTGCGTTAGTTTACAGGGCCTTTTGAGGGCCCTGTGATTCGAGGTTTTTCTTTTTTGGCGCGCTCCAAGGAGTTGCGCCTATCCTTCGGCGTCTGAGGCGCCGAAGGAGTGGGACTTGTATCCATCACTTCGTGTGAGGTGGTGGATGTTGCCTGCTGGGCGATTGTAACATGTTCAGAAGTGTTTGACTATTATTGCGCACTATTAAAATATATTGACACAAGTTTTGAATTGTTTAGTAAGGAATACGATACAATCCAAACGTATTTTTTCTGTTATTGTTCTAAACAACGCTAAATTTAGCGGGACGGTTAGTTGTGGCGCTAGGTACAACTTTGTTTCAAGCAGCTACTGTTTTCAAAACTCCACTACTAAACGGCGCAACTTTCGAAGTCGTTGGCTCGGTCGAGCGCAGTCATGGCGGAGGGCAACGGCACCGTTAGCCACCAGCAGCAGCGGCTCATCCGCGATCCGCGTTTCCGAGGGTCAGCGCGCGCTGGTACTCGCCTTCATGACTGAACATCCACAGCACGCGGCGAAAGCCATTGAGCTGCAGCATGGCGTCACGGTCGCCGACCGGCGGCGGCTGTGGCAAGAGCTCAGTCACGCGCTGAACCTTGAAGGCCCTGTGCAGAAAAACGTGGATGACTGGCAGGCTTGGTGGCGCAGGCAGGTGCACGAGGCCCGCCGTCACGCCGCCGCCATCAAGGAGGCACAAACGTGAGTGACCGTCGAATGTGCGGGCGATTTGTTCTTTGACATTGGTGTATATTTCCAGGGCCACTGGAGGGGGTCGTCTGCCAGGCTCCCATGGTCGTTTGTTGCAGCTAACCGGGTTGGCACGCTTCGGTGGCGTCTTCGCTTGCCTCGAATATCAACAGGTAAGCACTCTGCCGCCGCAGTATCACGGGTTCCTGAGCGGTGCCATGAGAGAGTTTGCCCATTTTGTAAGGGTTGCCTTTAGGAGAACCTTGTTTAACAGTAAGATGTAGGAAAAAGAATTCAAAAGCAGGCATGTTTGTCAACTGAAATCTCACTTTGCAGCCCTTGCAGTAAAAGGCGCATTTATTTATCATAACAGACACGCAATGCCTGCGGGCAAGTGCATGCACTAAAATGGTAATACGTGATATCAATGACCACTGAATAGCTGCAGAACATTTCCACAGATGTTTAATACGTAAGGTTGTAAAATAGCCAGAGTAACGAATACCCTTTTTGTGAAATATTATGCCCACGACACTTTCCAGCAGGCGGGTGTTCCCACTCCTGCAGTGGAGGTGGAGGTCACTGAAGCGGCTGCAGGTGACAGTGACACAGTGACACGTAAGCATCTGAGAACTTAGTGTTTTATTGATTATAGAACTTATGTGCCCCCAGTTCGTGAACTTTTATTCTTTACTCCACAGAAGGCCCCCCAAGTTACCCTGAAAGCATGCCCACTGCACCGGGTAAGTTATTGATCATCAAAGTGTTTTGAGAAAATAACCTCTCGTATGTTATTCGAATTGCCCAATTATCCACAACACGGCCATAGACTTAAAGCCTACCAAAGCATGCGGTGACGAAAATGCTGCATGTTTTCAGTGTCTCAACCTCCTGTGCGGCCTCGCCGTCGACAGAGGCCACGGCGCATCGACACCTTGTTGCGGGTGTCTTCGCAGTGCGACCAGAGCCTCGAGCTGACTGAGCAGTTGCTTGATGCGAGTAGACCGTTTGTTTAAATTTTACGTAAAGGGTGTGAACATTTTCGATGCTCTGTTATGATGACTGAAACCAACTTGGGCTGTAAATAAGAAACATGCATTGTATTGGGGGCACGGTATCTGACATCTGCAATGATAAACTGCCGGGCAAACGGTTGGTTAGCCCTGAAAAGGGCTGTTTGATGGTAAGAGATGCATTTGAGGAGATGAATGAAGAGTAGTTTCAGCAATTGTTTGTTGATCCAAACGAAGAGGGCATAGCTTGTACACGAAGCTTCACACTTTTAAAGGGTGCCACCATGCCAATGAATTTTCAACTGAGGGGAAATTGTTGTGCACGTTGCAATTCTCCGCAGCAGCAGCTTCGAGCCACCAGATGGTCGACAGTTCTTCAGCAGCTCATGCAAACATTTCCACCATGATGATTCACTGCAGGCGGTGCGGGGGATCAAAAGGTCAGCCATCCACATAACTTCTCTAGCGCGGCGTATGGCAGCAGCACAGGAGCGGACGGCCGCAGCAAAAGAGCGGGCGGCCGCAGCACAGGAGCGGGCGGGCAGCGTTCCAGGAGAGCATCCTGCAGGTGGTCCAATCCTTGGACCGGGCCATGGCTGAGGGCCCTCTGCGGGAAAGAGATACATAGTTATTATAAGTTTTACATCACGTTTTTAATGTTTTAAATGTTTATCACGCATTATTGGTTTGTTAGTTTTTATATGTTTACGTGTTTCAGTCAATGTTCTATTTCAGACGTTGTTTTTTGCATTTAATACATATTACAAGCTTTAAGTTAGCATTTACTTTGTACAAGGAGTACAGCATCTTTTTCTTCACATGTCTTTCATCTATTTTGATGTTCGATATATTGGTTTCTCAATTCATGTTCGACCTACTCGTGAGGCAGCGTCTCCCCCCTCCCCCCACCATCTTAAAGGTGTCTAGTCATCCACAGGAAGACCAAGAGCGTATAGTTGACATTTTTAGTGAATGTTTTTAGCACTGTGATATTTGTGTTGCCTCACTGTTTTCTAGCTCATTGCGCTTTTTATGCAGCATTACCACTTAGTGTTGGGCTGTGATATCTTTTAGCCTCACACTGTTTCGCAATTGCTGCATTCTTTATGAAGCATGTTTACCTGCTGAAAATTGCTTACACTGTGATATTGTCATTTCAGCGCAATGAGGCTAAGGTACAACTACAACCAAGTCTTTTTTGAGATCACTAAACTAGCAAGTGGGTATGTCGCACAGTTTCACTAATGAAAATGGTCATCATCACAGCAACATTCCAGCGACTGTTTTCATCCAGTTTTCATTGTAAATTACTCATTGCAGGAATTAATTTTGAACGTGGTATGCTTTGGAAGCAGCGAGATTGCCGAGCCAAATATTCATGCCGTATGTCATCAAAACAACCCACATGTTATTTGCTGCTTTGATTTACGTATTTTGTAGCATTGCAGTATAAATGTAGTCGAGAATTCAAATCAAATGAAATATTATTTAAATATTTATACAATGTTGAGGACAATGAACACAAAGCCGGCACGGCATTGTGCTCGGTAAGCCTAGCGTGTACAATTGAATGCTTGCAGTAAATGACTATGAGAAGAGACGCACATATGTATCATGCATTCTTGCGACATGTTTCTAATGTAACTGCAATTTTTATGCGTTTTCGTGAAAGAAGTTGTGAGACGTTGCTGCATTGTTCCCACAATCTTTTGATGGCAACAGTCAGCACAGGGTGCCCCTCATATGCGCTTGCTCCAATCTAGTCTGTTGTGACTGTGATGAAGACGACGAATAGTTTTTAGTGGCGCAAGGGCCAATTGATGGCCAAAGAGCGCCATTTCAATTGACTACAGATATGAACAATGATATGGTGCGTGGATGTAAAGGGGCCTTAAAACTCCTCGCTCTAACGCGGGTTAAAACATGGAAGTAATAAAATCATGACAGTGGCGTGAAATATGTGTGGTGATAGCTGATGGCAAAATGTCATGATAATAAAACCATGATGAAGATATAGTCACCGCAGCCACGACCACTCTATGGAGGTCGCGCTACGGATGACCTCGAAATATTGGGTGAAAGCTTTGCACATCTTTTAAAAACGTAAAAAGTGTTTGCAGCTTAAAAAGCGGTTCCCTACCGATGAGCATCCCAGGGTGTAGAGGGAGCTGCTGTCGGTAGGGCAGTAAAAAGTGTTTTTTTCTTAAAGCATCTAGCTCATTGCACTGGACAAGAATGTGGAGAAACGTAAGGGGCTCTCCACATCTCTCACAATATGGTGGAACGCCGGTAGACAGAAGAAATGAATGTGTACTATGTGTATGTCCTGTTCTAAGCCTTGTTAGTATTACTTCTGTGTGTCGTGATTTTGATAGTGGCGGCCAATGACCTAGTTGCGGCTTAATAGCATGGAGTTTATTATCTGTGTGTTTATCCCACATGCTCTGCCAATACCCCCTGAACTTTCGTTTTATAAAAGGTTTTAAGTCAAGTGCAGGGACTGGTGTTGATACATTGGCAGTAGTGACATTGGCGCAAGCAGCCAGATTGTCGGCCAAAACGTTTCCTTGTATTTCACGGTGCCCTGGAACCCAGCAGACAATGACATGCTGTTGTGATGCGTAGAGTGTGCACAGAAGTGAGTAAAGTGACACCAGCACGGGGTTCTTGTGTTTTTTAGGAGTTTTCAGGGCTTTGACCACGCTTAGAGAATCTGTGTATATTATCGCCTTTTGTAACTTTATCTGTTTAATGTGTTTTACGACCGCCAGTATTGCGTAAGCTTCTCCTGTGAAAATGCTTGCATTAGGATGAAGAACGCGGGCCTCGGAAAAGGATTGGCCTATTGCTGCATATGACACAGAAGTGTTTGACTTTGACGCATCGGTAAATGATGATGATTTATGGTGTTTTTTGGCGCAAGGGCCATTTGTTGGCCAAAGAGCGCCATTTCATCTTACTAAAAAATATGGACAATGATTGTGATAAGCGGCTGTATAAGGGCCATAAAATTCCTCGCGATAAGGCGGGTAAGAACATACAAGTAATAAAATGATGACCATGCCGTGAAAGATGTGTGTGGTGTGAATGATGACAAACGTTGGTGATAATAAGACGATGGTGGATATGTATGGCATTAGCATAAGTGCCTCACTCGTTCATACCCTTGCGTCCAAGGGCCGTGAGGCAAGTGCTTTCCTGTGTAGCCACCGCAGCAAAAACCTCTCTAGAGAGGTCGTGCTACGGTATGCCCGGGTATATGATATGAAAATTATGAATTTCCTTTAAAAACGCTAATAATGATTTGTGACTAAAAAGCGGTTCCCTACCGACGAACATTGCAGGGTGTAAAGGTATCTGTTGTCGATAGGATAGTGGGAAGTGGTGTCTTCTTAGAGTGTCTAAATGTTTACATTGAATTAAAACGTGAAGAACTGTTAATGCCTCACCCCATTTGTCACACAATGGTGGATCGCCACCGGACAAAAGATGTGTGTGTGCCGTGTATGTGTGTCCTATCCTGAGTCTTGTTAGTGTTACCTCTGTTAGACGTGATTTTGATACTGGTGGCCAATGGCGAAGGTGTGGCTTGATAACGTGTAGCTTGTTTTGTGTGTGTCTATCCCACTTGCACTGCCAGTAGTCCCTGAGCTTTTGTTTGAGAGAAGGCTTAAGATCAAGGGGCGGGATCGATATGGGTGTAGTGGCACTGATTTCGTGGACGGATGCAGCAAGCTGATCCGCCCTCACATTGCCTTGAATGTCACGGTGCCCTGGCACCCAGCACACTACAACATGTTGGTTGAGTGCGTAGAGTGTGCATAAAATGGAGTGAAGTGAGATGAGGACAATGTTTTTTGTTCTTTAAGACTGTGCAGAGCCGTTACCACACTGAGAGAGTCTGTAAAAATTACTTTTTTTTGTATTTGTAATTGTTTGATGTGTTTAGCTGCCAAAAGTATCGCGTAAGCTTCCGCTGTGAAGATACTTGTGCCTGGATGTAGAGGGCCAGCATCCGAAAAGGATGAGCAACAGCAGCGTAGGACACAGAGGAGTTAGACTTGGAGGCATCTGTAAAGAACTCAGGACGTGTGTATTTGTGTTGAACTTCCAGAAAGTATGTTCGGATATGGGCAATAGGTGCCTGTTTTGTAACTTCTCGGAAAGACACATCGCAGTCTATAGTCTGCCACTGCCACGGTGGCGGGTATGCTACAGGAGCCAATAAATTGTGTTCAAGTGACACTCCAGTTTCTTTAGCTAGACCCTTCAGGCGAACTGAGAAGGGCTGCCTCATTGAAGGCCTGTTTTGAAAAAGAATGGAGATCGCCAAGTCATTGATAGTAGAGTATGAGCGGTGCCTCTTGTCTGCTTTCACCTTAAGGAAATATACAAAGGACATGTAGGTTCTTTGCAGATGAAGCGACCACTCATTTGACTCAACGTAAAGGCTTTCTACGGGGCTGGTGCGAAAAGCACCCGTAGAAAGGCGGATGCCCAAATGGTGCACGGGGTCTAGCATTTTCAAGGCACTTTGAGTGGCAGCCTGATAGACAACGGCCCCATAATCTAAGCGGGTACGAATAAGGCTTCTATAGAGGTTCATGAGGCATTGCCTATCACTACCCCACGTAGTACGTGACAACACTTTTATAACATTCATGGCTTTTAAACATTTTGTTTTTAAATACTTTATGTGTGGTACACAGGTCAGCTTGTTGTCCAAGATTAAGCGTAAGAATTTATGCTCCGCATTCACAGACAGACGTTGGCCGTTCAGTTCAATGTCGGGTTCTGAGTGCATGCCTCTCTTTCGGGAGAACAAGACACACGTGCTTTTTCCTGGGTTCAGCCGGAATCCATTTTCCTCTGCCCATTTGGAGACCTTGTTTAAACCTAACTGAACCTGCCGTTCACACATTGCTAGGTTGCATGACTTAAAGCCAAGCTGGACGTCATCGACATATGTACAATAGAACATGTTGCGGGGGATGGACAGGTGCAAGGAATTCATTTTAATAATGAAAAGTGTACAACTAAGTACACCACCTTGCGGTACTCCGGTTTCTTGCACAAATGTTTGCGAGAGAATACTGCCCACACGGACGCGGAATTTCCGATTGGACAAGTAACTCTCGATTATGGAAAGCATTCTACCGCGCACACCCAGGTGAGACAAGTCTCTTAATATCCCAAAACGCCATGTTGTGTCGTAGGCCTTCTCGATATCGAGAAACACTGAGAGGAATTATTGTTTGTGGACGAAAGCGTCTCGGATCTGTGCCTCGATACGCACCAGATGGTCGGTGGTGGATTTACCCTCCCGAAACCCACACTGAAATTGGTCGAGCAGATTGTGTGTTTCAAGGAAATGTAAAAGTCGGCGGTTTATCATTTTTTCAAAAAGTTTACAAAGGCAGCTGGTTAGTGCAATGGGCCTATAACTTGAAACTGAGGAAGGGTCCTTGCCCTGTTTCAAAATAGGGATAACAATGGCCTCTTTCCAGGAAGCAGGGATGGTGCCTGAAAGCCAGATAGCATTGTATAGAGAGAGTAAAGTTTTTCGCGTTTTGAGCGGCAGGTTTTTCAACATTTCATATGTGACACTGTCGTAGCCTGGAGCGGAATTATTGCAAGAGTTTAGAGATGTTTGTAGCTCAGCTAAGTTGAAAGGTTGGTTGTATTCCTCGTAATTTGTGCACTTGGATTCTAGTTTCCGCTTTTCCATCTTTGCTTTGTGTCTTTGGAAAGTTTCAGTGTAGTGTGACGAGCTAGACACCTGCTCGTAGTGTGCACCGAGGAAGTTCGCTTGATCTTCCAGGCTATCACCCTGAGTGTTTACGAGTGGGAGCGAGTGTACTTGTCTTCCTGCTACCCTACGAACCATGTTCCAGACTTTAGCCTCTTGTGTATGAATTTATCCCTGATAAAAACTTGTGCCAGCTTTCTTTTCTGGCCTGCCGACGCGTTCTCCTGCCTCGAGATTTTATTTTCCTAAAGCTCTCAAAGTTTTCCGCTGTCGGCGAGTTCCGCAGCAACCTCCATGCCCTGTTCTGTTCCTTTCGCGCATTCTGGCACTCAGTGTTCCACCACGGAACGTGTCGTTTGCCGGGCAGTCCAGATGTTTGTGGAATGCACTTGGTTGCTGCGTCAGTAAGAAAAGCCGTGAAGTACTGCACAGCTTCATCTATGCCTAACCCGCATATGTCAGTCCAATTTAGGTGAGTAAGCTTTTGAAATCGTTCCCAGTTGGCTTTGTTTACCAGCCATTTGGAAACATGTGGAGGACATTCATTTATTATTGGTGTACTCAAAACTAAAGGGAAATGGTCACTTCCGTATAGATTATTTATGACTTTCCAATGAAGTAATGGTACAAGTGAAGGAGATGCGATACTGAGGTCTATGGAAGAGTAAGTTTTGTTGGCAAGGTTATAGTATGTTGCCTCTTTCCTATTCAACAGACAAGCACCCGATGAAATGAGGAATTGTTCAATGAGACGACCTCGGGCATCACAGCGAGAGTCACCCCACAGACCATTAAGTGCGTTCAGGTTTCCAAGGACCAGATAAGGTTCAGGTAGTTCGTCGATTAAAGACTGGAATTGAAGTTTTTCGAGACGGTGGTGCGGAGGTATGTACAAAGAGAAAACAGTGACAAGTTTGTTTAGAATAACTGCTCGGACAGCCACCGCCTCGAGGGAAGTTTGAAGGGGTAATTGTGTGCATGCTATACCTTGACTTACTATAACCGCTACACCACCGGATGGTAGCATGGCATCATCTCTATACTTTCGGAAGATTATGTAGTTACGTAAAAAGTTTGTGTTAGTTCGTTTTAAGTGTGTCTCCTTTACACACAGCACTCTTGGATTGTGTTCATGGAGGAGTTCTTGTAAGTCATCGAGGTTTTGAAGAAGGCCTCGGATGTTCCACTGTAATATTTTTGTCTGCATATTTAAACAAGAGAGATACTGCTGTGTGTACAAAGAGTATACTGTGTTGGAGTGAGCTCGTTATTTCAGGTGGCAGGACGGTCGTCCGGCCCCGTTATTGGTTTTCTATTGTTCTTAACGCGCTCCAAGGAGGCGCGCCGCTCTTTTGGTACCAAGGGTACCGTTGTATCCATTGCCTCCCCAGAGGCACTGGTTGCCCGCACATGCGAGCTGGTGGTTCGGGTTTTAGGCCTCACCTGGTGAGGGGAGGCCTTGAGACCAGAGGATCCTGGAGTCTCCGGCCTCAATTCGTTAGGCGGCGGAGTAGACTGAACAACTGCCGCCTTGGGGGCAGGTGCCACAGCCGTCGGCTCGCTCTGCGCGGGCCGAAGGAGTGACGAGGGCTGGTGCGGCGTTGCCCCCTGACGCGCCGCATCAGCATATGTAGCGCCATAAAATGACGACACTCTTCGTCTTGCTTCCTTGAATGTGATATTTTCTTTAATTTTCAATGTGATAATTTCTTTTTCTTTTTTCCAAAATGAGCAAGACCATGAGTATGCGGCATGATTTCCGCCACAGTTCACACAGTGTGATGGTTCTTCGCAATTGTCAGAGTTGTGGCCTGACACTCCACATTGTGCACAAGTTTGGTGACCACGACAGCTTTGTGAGCCGTGGCCATACTTCTGGCAATTGAAACAACGACGTGGGTTAGGTATGTATGGTCTGATCGACGTCTTAGTGTACCCTGTTTGAATACTTTCTGGTAGATTACTGGAAGCGAACGTGAGTATTAGGTGTTTTGTTGGTGTGACCTTGTTGTCTCTTCTAATGGCGATCCTTTGTACATTGGTCACATTCTGACTCTTCCACCCCTCCAGAAGTTCGTCTTCAGTCAAGCCGAGCAAATCAGCATCAGATACTACTCCACGGGTTGTGTTCATGGATCTGTGTGGCGTTACAGTGATGGCAGTGTCACCAAAAGTTGAAAGATTCTGTAGCTTTTCAAACTGTTCTTTTTCTAGAACTTCAAGGAGGAGGTCTCCGCTGGCCATTTTGGTAACTTTGTACCCCGCTCCTAGAGTTTCTGTAAGACATCTGACTACTACAAAGGGGGACACAGTTCTGGCTTGCTTACTGCTTATCTCACTATGTAAACATGGAAATGGGGAAAGTTCTCAGTTGATCGGTTAAAAAATCCTAAGTCTTCGGTGCGTACGCGCTTTAGGGCGGTACGATCACTTAATAATGGAAATGCTCAATGCATGCCAGTTTAATTTTCTTCAGAAGCGTTGGCGGTCACCCACCACGGAGCCCAACGAAGGGACGCTACAAGTTTGCGGGTGCTAAAACCTGCAGACGCCAGCCGTACAACGCTACTATAACCCAATGCGCCTAGACCAAGGTAGGCTATTTGCACAGCGTTAACCCTAGCCGCCAGGAAGTTTGGGAGTAAACAGAAGAGAGGAGAAGACAGGACAGATAAAAAAGTAAGAAAGACGAAGATGTAGGGAGAGAGAGATAGGAAAAGGCGACTGCCGATTTCCCCTGGGTGGGTCAGCCCAGGGGTGCCGTCTACGTGAAGCCGGGGCCAAAGGGGTGTGTTGCCTCTGCCGGGGGGCCTTAACGGTCCAATCACCCAGCGTCGGCTCAACCCCCAGGATCCCCTTTTCCCCGGACACGGCAAAGCCACGCACGGCTAGGCGTGGGAGGGAGTAGAAACTCCCCCGTTAGTTCGGGTCCGTGGTGTCGCTACACACCAAACGCCTACTTGCGCAGGCGCCCCTGCGGGCCAGCACTTCAGCTAGCATGGCAGGGAAGGGTAGTACATGAATATGTCTAATGTTCGTTCTTTTAGCTCCGTGTGGCCTGGATTCGCTTTGCCACAAGACAAAGTTTAGCAAAGGTTTAAAATCAATGCATAGCTATAAACACAGCCACAAGTGCATGGGAAGCCTGTAAACACGAAAACTAGGCAAATCTGTGAAGTACCCATCATTCCCATGGCAACTAAACGACTGCAGTGCCAGGGTTACTTTTAGAAAACTATGAGACCATAAAAGTCACCCAGGATCTTGCAATTGCACCTTGTTTTATTTTTGCATCATTTAAAAACAACGCTTTGCTAATGAAATGCCATTCGAAGTATCACAGGATCATTGCTTGCTTAGACCCCTCATCATCCAACCTTGTATAGGTGAGAGCCAGTCCTTACGCATGTTTCTGTTCAAATAAACATCCGTTCATGTGACTGCCTGATTTGTGCAAGGATTATAAAATGCAATAAGACATTACAATTGATTAGTATACACTTTAGAAACAGATATTGAATTCAATGCAGCAAATAGTTCAACTGCCTTTTGCAACACAGCATATGCCAGGTAGAAAATGCAGCAAAGGCAAATATATTCTGGAAATTGTTTTGCAAAGCCTTCACAGGCATGGTGGCAAGTATATCGGTTAATGCCAGCAATGTCTATTTTCTGCGAAGCTCTAAAAGCTCTTGCACGAGTTGTCTAAAATGCCTATACACCTCTTCAGCCTATGAACTTGGCGTTTCACTGCAATGTAATGTTAAAATCAGAGGAAATTGTAAACCGCCTGTAAGACTTATAAGCTGTTGTAAAAAGAAAAAGCAATATATTTCTTAATATTGAAGAAGCACTCTGAACAAAATTAGACCAACTGAGGCTTGCCAACAACAAAATACTTGCCAACATAAGTTGCTGGTCTAATGTGGAGGCCACGCATTTCAGTCAGCTGTACACATCGATGCTAAGTCTTTGTAATGTTATGAAAATATTCATAATAGCACCTATAGACACAGCATAATACACCCAGTTTATTATGTCTTTTGGCATTGAAGATAAAAGATAGCTTATTCCTTTGCATACATTTCTAATATTTCTGCAGTTATGAAGATTAGAAGCTTGACGACTGCTGGTATACTAGTTTATGTTTCTCAAAGAGATGTGGACATCTAAAAATCCAGAAGCCCGAAATATAAATTTCAAAAAGTGCGAGGGTGTCCAAATGCAGAGCTGTGAAATGTTATGCTCACACCTCTTTTTAGTCTCTATACGAAGTTTCGGTTCAGCAAGACATTATACAAGTATAGATGTTGATATGCCTCATGACTGGCATGTGTATTTGCACAAGTTTTTCACTGCCATTCAGGGTTGTTGCAAGTACTGTACTGAGCATATGTTCCTCTTTCCCCCTAAAATATCCCTGGTGACAGCACTGTTGCCAGCACCATAAATGAAGCAATGCAGGCAGTGACTACAGTGCCAAATGCATGAAACACCTCGACATTGAGGTCTCGTCATACAAACTAGCTAATCTCAAACTTTGCGAATGATTGGGCTACGGCCCAAGTGGTGCAAGGGTTTCTTGCGAGAAGAAAAAAAAGTAATAAAAGTGAACTGCTCTCTTAGCCCTTTCAGATACCACCTACGAAGAACTCTATGTACTTGTGTGAAACTGACATTTCAAGGCACTCGATATTCTATTGCAACAAAAATAGCGGCATAACACGAGGTGCATTCAAAAAGAAACCGAACTTGTGCTTTACTGTAGTCTTTGACTTTGTTTCTCGGCCACAAGTATGGCCAAACAAAAAATTTCATCTTGGAAGTGCCGCCTGCTGCCTTAGTCTATATCACAACTATGCGACATCTGGTGGAGGTGGTTTCTTTTATGTTCTGGGCGCCCCCTATCAAGCCATGAACCCAGCTCCAGTGCCAAAAAAGATACCCGACGCCGACCTTGAGCCTGTAATCTTCAACTTCTTCAAACATTGTTTTTTTAGATTACTGCGTAGTTTTCAATAAAATAACTAGTGGTAATGGCAGTTCATTTCTCCAATCTTACCTCAACACTGTAGCAGCTTGGTGCAGCACATGGCAAATAGATTTAAACATGCGTAAATGTAAGCAAACATGCATAAGAAGATATGCAGACATCTTGCTAACATACTAGGCAAATGTCCTACGCAATCGGGTCGACTTATAAATAATTAGGTGTTCTTATCTCATTGAACTTACCTCAGGCACCTCACACTGAATATGTTACTAATAATGCCGATCACAAGTTAGGCTACATACATTGCACCTTCTCAAAACCCCGATATACACTAAAACTACTCCAATATGAAACATTATTACGTTTCAATCTTGAATATGCCTCTTCTGTGCGAGACCCTTGCCACGACAACTTGATTCACTTGTTTGTACAGAATAACTCCATCCGCTTAAAACCTTATCACTGTAATTGCATTGCTGGTATAACTTCAATTAAATCTAGCTGAAGCCTTGCTTCTTTTGCACCCCCTTGTAAAATATCCTATTTGGCTTCATTTCACGAATTATTCAGTCATAAAACCCTGCATGACCAACTAATCCTGAATCCTCAGTACATATCCCATTGCAGTGACCTCTTCATAAGGTTGGCATCGCATTATGCAACTCCCAGTGTTTTCATTTTGTACATCGGTAAATTGAAACCAACTACCTGAAGACATGTCACTATTAGTAATTGTTTTGCAATAAACTTTACTCAGTATTCTGTAATTATCCAAAATAGACTAATTAATATTCTGTATTTACAGGCTGAATTAAGTATTGTGTTTGTCCTTACACAGCTAACATTGTGTAATGATGAGTTTATTCTTTGTTTAGTAACTTTTCATGCTGCATTTTCCTTGTCTACTTTGTAACCAGTCCCCTCTATTATGCCGTAAGGACTTCGAGAGTAAATAAAATAAAAATAAATATGCAACTGTATGCTGCAAAACGAAGTTAAATAAAGAGATTAGAAAGTCAATATATTTTGATGTTTCTTAGCCCCTACAAATACAAATAGAAAAATCAAGGGGTGTACACAATTGTGTACATAGCGTGTCAAACGGTTGACATTCACCCAGCATTCCTTGCAAGCACTGAAAGCCGATGATTCAGTCCTTTTTATGCCAACTTAGTCGGACATCAGGGGTTGGCACTCCTTTAATAAGTGGACCCCGCAGGGGCGCCTGCTCAAGTAGGCGTTTGGTGTGTAGCGACACCACGGACCCGAGCTAACGGGGGAGTTTCTACTCCCTCCCACGCCTAGCCGTGCGTGGCTTTGCCGTGTCCGGGGAAAAGGGGATCCTGGGGGTTGAGCCGACGCTGGGTAATTGGACCTTTAAGCCCCCCCCCCCCCCGGCAGAGGCAACACACCCCTTTGGCCCCGGCTTCACGTATACGGCACCTCTGGGCTGACCCACCCAGGGGAAATCGGCAGTCGCCTTTTCCTATCTCTATCTCCCTATATCTTCGTCTTTTGTTCTCACTTTACATCTTTCCTGTCTTCTCCTCACTTCATTTTACTTCCAATTTTTCCTGGCGGCAAGGGTTAACCTTGTGTGGCTATCCAAACTAGGGTAAACCATATTGGGTTATAGTAACTGCGTACTGCTGGCGTTGTGCAGACATGCCCACATGCTCTGCCACGTCCCCTCGTTGGACTCCGTGGTGGGTGGTAGGCGCCGTTACCGAAAAATACACATTTTCTCATGGGATCCCCGACCCCCTTTTTAACTGATCGTGCTTCGAAAAGAGTACGCACCGATGCAACATTCCTACTTTGGCCCAAAAACAAAGAAACTTTTCCAAAGTACCATGTCCTCCACTGCGAACAATCATCTACAAAAGCTAGAGCAATCTCACCCTTCCTTGTAGCCAAGTGCTTGAGAGAGACGATTGGAACCGGTTATAAGGCCACGAAGATGGCAAGTGGAGATCTGCTTCTCGAATTAAAAGACAAGGAACAGTACAATAAACTCTCGCACCTCGTGGCCTTTGGTAACATCCCTATCTCTGTGAGCGCACACCGTACCATGAATACAGTGAAGGGCGTGGTATCGGACGAAGATTTGATGAGACTGAGTGAAGAAGAGCTCTTTGATGGATGGAAGGATCAAGGTGTAATACAAGTCCAGCGCATCAAAATCAGACGTAACAACAATGAAATAGCAACAAAGCACTTGATACTCACCCTCAACTCAACCACTTTACCCGAGACTCTCGAAACTGGCTATGTAAAACTCCATGTCCGACCCTTCATTCCAAACCCGAGGCGTTGTTTTAAATGCCAGCGATTTGGTCATGCATCCCAGAGCTGCCGAGGACAGCTGATGTGTGCTAAGTGTGGCACAACCGGCCACAGTGCTGATGAATGTAGTCATGACGAGATCCTCTGTGCAAACTGCGAAGGTAGCCACCCCGCATACTCCAGAGCGTGCCCAGCCTGGAAAAGAGAAAAAGAAATAATAACTATAAAAGTTAAGGAAAATATCACATTCAGGGAAGCAAGACAACGAGTCTCGTTATCATTAGCACTAAAAACACCTTTTTCCGAAGTGGTGCAACGAGGGGCGGCACCACAAAGGCCCTTGGCAGTTGCCCGGACCACGCCTAGCGTGCCGAGGCCAATGCCACACGCCCCTGCGGCGGGAGCAGCCAGCGCTGCCCTGCCCACTTTCAGCCTGTCCACACCAGTGACCTCTACAAGCTCTGGCAGCAGCCAGGGCAATCACGAGGCCAAGGGGGCTCCATCAACACCCAGCTCGGTGGGGACAAAGACTTCGTCGATCGAGGCGAAGTCTAAGCGACGCACAGATCGCTCTTTAGAGCGGGTGTCCAGTGCCTCGCAAGAGGCTATGGACACCAGTTCAAGCCAAACGGCGCACGAAGCGCCGAAGGAGCGGCGAGCTTCGCTCGACCGCCCCAAAAAGGACAGAACGCCGATTACAGGGCCTGACAAAGGCCCTGTAAAATGAGTTAATCCCCGTCTTCTTTGCACACAGCACTTTTTCCCTTTTTTTCCACTATGGACAAAATCATACAGTGGAACATAAGGGGAATACTTAGAAATTTAGATGACGTCCAAGAACTTCTGTGTAAGTTTAACGCGAAAGTGCTATGTGTGCAAGAAACGCACTTAACTCCGAAGCACAAGGACTTCCTACGACAATATATTATTTTCCGAAAAGACCGGGAGGATCCTGTTGTACCATCTGGCGGTGTAGCCATTATAGTCGATCGTAGTATAGCATGCCAGCATTTGAAGCTCCAAACGGCCCTGGAGGCAGTGGCCATTCGAGCTGTACTTTTTAACAAACTCATTACCATATGTTCTGTGTACATACCACCACATCAACAGCTACACAGACGTGATCTGGAATCACTAATAGATGAACTCCCAGAGCCATTTCTGGTTCTAGGTGATTTTAATGCACACAATGTCCTGTGGGGCGATGCTCACTGTGATGCGCGAGGACGTCTCATTGAGCAGCTCCTTTTCTCTTCTAGTTTATGTCTTTTAAATATGAAAGAGCCTACGTATTTTAGCCTTGCAAGCAACACATACTCCTCCATAGATCTTAGCATTTCATCACCGTCCCTTTTACCTGTTTTTAAATGGAACGTTCTTAAAAACCCTTATGGGAGTGATCACTTCCCAATCATCCTGAGTGCGCCGAACAAAGATCAACTACCCCCGCAGGTTCCTCGATGGAAGATTGAGTCAGCTGATTGGGAAGGGTATAGAACTCTTACACACATGACATGGACTGAGCTGTCTGCCCTGACCATAGATGACGCTGTCACGTATTTTACAGCTTTTATACTTGATGCCGCATCTAAATGTATTGCCAAAACGAGTGGCATGTCTTCTAAACGGCGAGTCCCATGGTGGAACGACGCATGCAGGAAAGCACGGACCACTCAGAACAAAGCATGGGCGTTGCTTCGCGATTCCCCTACAGCAGAAAACCTGGAAAATTTCAAGCGGGTCAAATCGCAGGCACGGAGAACGCGTCGACAAGCTAGACGAGAGAGCTGGACAAAGTTTATATCGAGTATCAACTCGTACACAGATGAGGGAAAAGTGTGGAATAAGGTAAAGAAAATTAAGGGCCAACAAACTTATTCTCTTTCACTAGTAAATAGCCTCGGGGAAAGCTTGGAGGATCAAGCCAACTTTCTTGGCACACATTTCGAACACATATCGAGCTCCTCACACTACTCCGAAACCTTCCAGAATTACAAGGCACGAATAGAAAAACAAAAGTTAGAAAGAAAATCACCAAGAAATGAGGCATATAATGCACCATTCTGCTTAGCAGAACTGCGAACAGCACTCAACTGCTGTAATACATCTACCCCAGGTTCTGACAACGTAATGTACGCGATGCTGAAGGAACTACCCTCCGAAACTAAAAAAACCCTCCTCTCTCTTTATAATCGCATATGGTTTTCAGGTGTGATCCCCTCCTCCTGGAAGGAGGCTGTTATAATTCCAATTTTGAAGCAGAGAAAGGATCCCTCTACTGTATCAAGTTACAGACCTATAGCATTAACAAGCTGCCTCTGTAAGCTATTTGAAAAAATGATTAATTGCCGCTTACTCCACTACTTAGAAACAAACATTTGCTCGACCCATTTCAGTGCGGGTTTCGAGAAAGTAGATCCACCACAGACCACCTTGTTCGTATTGAGGCACAGATCAGAGACGCCTTCGTCCATAAACAATATTTTCTCTCTGTGTTCCTCGATATCGAAAAGGCTTATGATACAACATGGCGTTTTGGAATTCTAAGAGACCTGTCCCACCTTGGTGTGCGCGGAAGAATGTTTCACATAATTGAAAGTTGCCTGTCAAACCGAACATTCCGTGTCCGTGTGGGCAGTGTTCTCTCCCGAACATTTGTCCAGGAAACTGGCGTGCCACAAGGTGGTGTACTTTGTTGCACAATTTTTATTATCAAAATGAATTCCTTGCACTTGTCCATCCCCCGCAATATGTTTTATTGTACATATGTCGACGACGTTCAGCTTGGCTTCAAGTCATGCAACTTGGCCATGTGTGAGCGGCAGGTTCAGCTGGGTTTGAACAAGGTCTCCAAATGGGCTGATGAAAACGGATTTCGACTTAACCCACAAAAAAGCACCTGTGTCTTTTCTCTCGCAAGAGAGGCATGCATTCGGAACCTAACATTGAACTGAACGGTCAACGTCTGTCTGTCAATGCGGAGCATAAATTCCTAGGCTTAATCTTGGACAACAAGTTGACCTTCGTACCGCACATCAAGTATCTAAAAACAAAATGTTTAAAAGCCATGAATGTTATAAAAGTGTTGTCACGTACTACGTGGGGTAGTGACAAGCAATGTCTCATCAACCTGTATAGAAGCCTCATTCGCACCGGCTTAGATTATGGGGCCATTGTTTTTCAGTCTGCGACTCAAAGTGCTTTGAAGATGCTGGACCCCGTGCACCATTTGGGCATCCGTCTTTCTACGGGTGCTTTTCGCACCAGCCCCGTAGAAAGCCTTTATGTTGAGTCAAATGAGTGGTCGCTTCATCTGCAGAGAACTTACATGTCCTTTGTATACTTCCTGAAGGTGAAAGCAGACAAGAAGCACCCCTCATACTCTACTATTAATGATCTGTCGAGCTCCATTCTGTTCCAAAACAGGCCTTCAACGAGGCAGCCCTTCTCAGTACGCCTGAAGGGTCTAGCTGAAGAAACTGGAGTGTCACTTGAACACAGTTTAATGGCTCCTGTAGCATACCCGCCACCGTGGCAGTGGCAGATTATAGACTGTGATGTGTCGCTCCTAGAAGTTACATAACATGCGCCTATTGCCCATATCCGAACATACTTCCTGGAACTTCAACACAAATACACACGTCCTGAGTTTTTTACAGATGCCTCTAAGTCCAACTCCTCTGTGTCCTACGCTGCTGTCGGCCCATCCTTTTCGGATGCTGGCCCTATACATCCAAGCACAAGTATCTTCACAGCAGAAGCTTACGCGATACTTGTGGCAGCTAAACACATCAAACAACTACAAATACAAAAAACAGTAATTTATACAGACTCCCTCAGTGTTGTAACGGCTCTGCACAGTCTTAAAAAACAAAAAAAAACCCTGTCCTCGTCTCACTTTACTCTATTTTATGCACACTCTACACACTCAACCAACGTGTTGTAGTGTGCTGGGTGCCAGGGCACCGTGAGATTCAAGGCAACGTGATGGCGGATCAGCTTGCTGCATCCGCCCACGAAAGCACCGCCATTACACCCACATCAATCCCGGCCCTTGATCTTAAGCCGTCTCTCAAACGAAAACTCAGGGACTACTGGCAGAGCAAGTGGGATACACACACACAAAACAAACTACACGCTATCAAGCCACACCTTGGTCATTGGCTGCCAGTATCAAAATCGCGTCATACAGAGGTTATACTAACGAGACTCAGGATAGGACACATATACACGACACACACATATCTTTTGTCTGGTGGCGACCCACCATTGTGTGACAGATGCGGTGAACCATTGACCGTCCTTCACGTGTTAATCCAATGTAAACACTTAGAAACTATAAAAAAACAGCATTTTCCATTACCCTACTGACAACATATACCTTTACACCCTGCAATGTTCGTTGATAGGGAACCGCTTTTTAGTCATAAATCATTGTTAGCGTTTTTAAAAGAAATTCGTAATTTTCATATCATATACCCGGGCATCCCGTAGCTCGACCTCTCCAGGGAGGTTTTTGCTGCGGTGGCTACACAGGAAAGCACTTGCCTCACCGCCCTTGCACGCAAGGGTATGAACCAGTGAGGCACTTGTGCTAATGCCATACATATACACCATCGTTTTTTATTATCACCAACTTTTGCTATCTATTCACACCACACACACCTTTCACGGCATGGTCATGATTTTATTACTTGTATGTTTTTACCCGCCTTACCGCGAGGAATTTTATGGCCCTTATACAGCCGCTAATCACAATCATTGTCCACATTCCTTGTCGCATGAACTGGCGCTCTTTGGCCATCAAATGGCCCTTGCGCCAAAAACACCATATATCATCATCATCATCCTTTAATAAGTGGAGTTCGCTTGTTTGGGATTAAACAAAACCAACTTCATGCTTCAAAAACTAACATTTTTCAGACAAAGTAACATGAAGTATCAACATTTTTAGGCTTGCTCTTGTAATTATTACAGTTCATTTATAATTTCAGTGAGGTAAAAGGTTAAATTATGTGACAGCTTTGCGTTAGTAACAATAACAAAGCATTCAGAAATACTACACAAAGGCAGCTGTTGTCCCTATCACAGTACATGTCCACAATGAGGAGAACGTTACAATACCTTGTGTAGCACATGTGAGAAAAAGACTCGACAGGTTTTCACACAACCAATGTTTTTTTTATTTTCTGTCCCCCTCGCGCCAGTATTGCTGCTGCATCGCACGTGATCACGTGCATCCCCTTCTTCCATCACGACGCGATCCCCTTGCTGTTGGTGGCACTACAACCCCGTGGCATTCAAGCCCTTAGCACCGAGGTTCACACTGTTTTTGGTGGCCAGCCTGCAAGTAGGAAAGATACCAAAGTTAGGTTAATTTGGTTTTTTATGGCGCAAAAGCAGCTAAGGCTATGCTGCGCCAGACACAAGACTTTCAGGAATGGACGCTAAAAAGATGAGATTTTAAAGCTTATTTAACAGGTTACTTTCTTTCAGAAAGTTTAGCAAGTCAGGCAGAGGTACTAGAGGGTCATCTCCTAGGAACAAAGCAGGGTGTAAAGGTACGTGTTGTTTGTATAGCTTGCTGAAATATTTTTGTCTCTGTGTTTCAATGGTAGGACATGTGATTAGGATGTGCATAAGTGTTAACGCTTCTTGGCATTTTTCACACGTTGGTTGTTCTTCCTTTGCGAGTAAGAAGTTGTGTGTCAAGTGTGTGTGTCCAATGCGAAGTCGGCATAATACAACTTCAATAAACCGTTGCTGGTGACGGCAGGTCTTCCATTCCCCGAGTGTGGGTTTCACCAGGTGGAGCTTATTGTTCGTGCAGGTGTCCCATTGCTTTTGCCATTTTGCTAGTAGGGCCAGGCGAATTGTTCTCTGGATATCTTTAAGGGGAATTTTTACTTTTGTTACTGTTTTATGGGCTGCCTGGGAAGCATACTTATCTGCTTTTTCGTTTCCAGGTATCCCAACATGACTTGGGACCCAGCAGAAACGGATGCAGGTTGCCTGGCTGTTTAAGTATACCATGTTTAGAATGTCGCCTACTATAGGCTCACATTCGGATTTTATATGTAGTGCTTTTAGTGTGCTTAGTGAGTCGGTGTATATGATTGCTTTCTTGTATTTTTCAGCGATGATTTTCCGAACTGCTTCACTCAAGGCATAAGCTTCAGCTGAAAAAATGGAAAAACTACGAGGTACTTTCACAGAAATTGCGCTTTTCGTCGTCACAATCCCAATACCCACGTGGTCCTCCGTTTTTGAGCCATCTGTGTAAAATTCTTCGTAATCCCTATATTCGTGCTGAAGTGTATAAAATTCTTGAATTATGTGTTCTGGTGGGGTGCTTTTTTTGTTGAAACGGCCAAGTGAAAATTCGCATAGCTGTGACAGGTCAAACCATGGCGGCAGTCTTGGTGGTTTAATAGCGACATCTAGTGATTCAACAGGGATGGTATAAAAGCGGCAGTATTCCTCGAAACGTACGACAAGTGGTTTGATTAGGTTCGGTTTGTTGAGATAGTGTGAGCGTGAGTCACATTTTGCGGCAATTTCATAGCAGATGTGTTCAGGTGACGACCTTATTCTTAAAACATATGACAAGGTTAGTAATGCTCTTCGATCACATAGAGGGGGCTCATTGCATTCTACGTATAGACTTTGCACAGGTGATGTTCTGTAAGCACCACTTGACAGACGGAGACCGAGGTTGTGTATAGGGTCAAGACGGCGGATGTATGAGTTTCGCGCCGAGCCGTAGACTATGCATCCGTAGTCTAAAATGCTGCGTACAAGGGATCGGTAAATACGTATAAAGCAGAATCGATCGGAACCCCAGTGTTTATGGGAGAGTACTTTGAGCACATTGAGTGCTCTGTTTGCCTTAGTTTTCAGTGCATTTATGTGTGGCAGAAAGTTTAGTTTTCGGTCGAATGTGATTCCTAGAAATTTGTGTTCTTGTTTTACCGGCATGTTGATGTTGTATAGTTTGAGCGCGGGTTCAGGGAACAGCCCTCTCTTTTGTGTAAAGAGAACAGCTGTGGTTTTTTGGGCTGAAAAGCGGAAACCATTTTGGTCGGCCCATTTCGTGAGCCGATTTATTGTAATTTGGAGTTGCCTTTCACAGGATGATAGGCTGGAGGCTCGGCATGCAATTTGTAGATCATCAACATAGATGGAGTGCATGACTGTACGGGGTATTGCCCTGTTGATGGAGTTCATTTTTACTATAAACAGGGTGGTGCTCAAAACGCAGCCCTGTGGTACACCATTTTCTTGCACAAATGTTCGTGACAGTACCGTACCCAAACGTACTTGAAAAGTTCTATTCGATAAAAAATCGTGTAAGCAGTTCAGCATTCTTCCGCGAATCCCTAAGTTAGCTAAATCTCTGAGAATTCCGTATCTCCAAGTTGTGTCATATGCTTTCTCTAGGTCAAAGAAGACCGAGAGACAGAACTGTTTGTGTAGAAATGCTTGTCGTATTTCTTGTTCCAGCCTAACAATGTGATCAGTGGTGGAACAGCCCTTTTTGTATCCGCACTGGTGTGCGTCTATTAGGTGCTCCGATTCCAGAGTGAAGGTAAGTCTAATATTTATGATGCTTTCGTAAGTTTTTGCAAGGCAACTTGTTAATGCAATGGGCCTGTAGCTACTTGGGGTTGTTGGGGGTTTACCAGGTTTTAGGAATGGTATGACTATGGCTTTTTTCCAATCTTCAGGCATTATGCCAGAGTCCCATATTTTGTTGAAGAATTGGAGAAGTGCCCGTGCCGATGCTTGGGATAGGTGTGCCAACATTGCGTAGTGTATCTGGTCAGACCCTGTTGCCGTTTTTTTACCGGCAGAGAGTACCCTGTTCAATTCGTGCTGCGTAAGCGGAAGGTTATAACTTTCATTTGAGGTACTGCTAGTAGGCAATCTTGATGATGATGATGATGTTTGATGTTTTATGGCGCAAGGGCCGATTCACGGTCAAAGAGCGCCAGTTCATCTTACCAAAAATATGGACAATGATTGTGATAAGTGGCTGTATAAGGGCCATAAAATTCCTCGCAGTAAGGCGGGTAAAAACATACAAGTAATAAAATGATGACCATGCCGTGAAAGGTGTGTGTGGTGTGAATAGATGACAAAAGTTGGTGATAATAAAAGACGATGGTGGATATGTATGGCATTAGCACAAGTGCCTCACTCGTTCAAACCCTTGCGTCCAAGGGCCGTGAGGCATGTGCTTTCTTGTGTAGCCACCGCAGCAAAAACCTCTCTGGAGAGGTCATGCTACGGTATGCCCGGGTATATGACATGAAAGCTGTGAATTTCTTTTAAAAACGCTAACAATGATTTATGACTAAAAAGTGGTTCCCTACCGACAAACATTGCAGGGTGTGAAGGTATACGTTGTCGGTAGAGTAATGGAAAATGTTGTTTTCTTAGAGTTTCTAAATGTTTACACTGGATTAGTATGTGAAGGACTGTTAATGTTTCACCACATTTGTCGCACAATGGTGGATCGTCACTAGACAAAAGATGTGTGTCTGTTGCGTATGTGTGTCCTATCCTGAGTCTCGTTAGTATTACCTCTGTATAACGCGATTTTGATACTGGCAGCCAATGACCAAGGTGTGGCTTAATAATGTGTAGTTTGTTTTGTGTGTGCGTATTCCACTTGCTCTGCCAGAAGTCTCTGATGTTTCGTTTGAGAGACGGCTTAAGATCAAGGGCCGGGATTAATATGGGTGTAGTGGCGGTGCCCTCGTGGACGGATGCAGCAAGCTGATCCGCCATCACGTTGCCTTGAATTTCACGATGCCCTGGCACCCAGCACACTACAACATGTTGGTTGAGTGTGTAAAGTGTGCACAAAATAGAGTAAAGTGAGATGAGGACAGGGTTTTTTTTTTGTTTTTTAAGACTGTGCAGAGCCGTTACCACACAAAGGGAGTCTGTATAAATTACTGCTTTTTGTATTTGTAATTGTTTGATGTGTTTAGCTGCCACAAGTATCGCGTAAGATTCCGCCGTGAAGATACTTGTGTCTGGATGTAGAGGGCCAGCATCCGAAAAGGAAGGGCCAACAGCAGCGTAGGACACAGAGGAGTTAGACTTAGAGGCATCTGTAAAAAACTCAGTACGTGTGTATTTGTGTTGAAGTTCCAAGAAGTATGTTCGAATATGGGCAATAGGCGCATGTTTAGTAACTTCTAAAAAAGACACATCGCAATCTATAGTCTGCCACTGCCACGGTGGCGGGTATGCTACAGGAGCCATTAAATTGTGTTCGAGTGACACTCCAGTGTCCTCGGCTAGACCCTTCAGGCGAACTGAGAAGGGCTGCCTCATTGAAGGCCTGTTTTGAAAAAGATGATGATGATGATATATGGTGTTTTTTGGCGCAAGGGCCATTTGATGGCCAAAGAGCGCCAGTTCATGAACCAGGAATGTGGACAATGGTTGTGATTAGCGGCTGTATAGGGGCCATAAAATTCCTCGCAGTAAAGCGGGTAAAAACATACAAGTAATAAAATCATGACCATGCCGTGAAAAGTGTGTGTGGTGTGAATAGGTGACAAAAGTTGGTGATAATGAAAAACAATGGTGGACATGTATGGCATTAGCACAAGTACCTCACACGTTAGTACCCTTGCGTGCAAGGGCCGTGAGGCAAGTGCTTTTCTGTGTAGCCACCGCAGCAAAAACCTCTCTAGAGAGGTCGTGCTACGGTATGCCCGGGTATATGATATGAAAATTATGAATTTCCTTTAAAAACGCTAATAATGATTTGTGACTAAAAAGCGGTTCCCTACCGACGAACATTGCAGGGTGTAAAGGTATATGTTGTCGGTAGGATAGTGGGAAGTGTTGTCTTCTTAGAGTGTCTAAATGTTTACATTGAATTAAAACGCGAAGAACTGTTAATGTCTCACCACATTTATCACACAATGGTGGATCACCACCGGATAAAAGATGTGTGTGTGTCGTGTATGTGTGTCCTATCCTGAGTCTTGTTAGTGTTACCTCTGTTAGACGTGATTTTGATACTGGTGGCCAATGGCCAAGGTGTGGCTTGATAACGTGTAGTTTGTTTTGTGTGTGTGTATCCCACTTGCTCTGCCAGTAGTCCCTGAGTTTTCGTTTGAGAGAAGGCTTAAGATCAAGGGCCGGGATTGATGTCGGTGTAATGGCGGTGCTTTCGTGGGCGGATGCAGCAAGCTGATCCGCCATCACGTTGCCTTGAATCTCACGGTGCCCTGGCACCCAGCACACAACAACATGTCTGTTGAGTGTGTAGAGGGTGCATAAAATGGAGTAAAGTGAAACGAGGACAGGGTTTTTTTGTTTTTTAAGACTGTGCAGAGCCGTTACCACACTGAGGGAGTCTGTATAAATTACTGCTTTTTGTATTTGTGATTGTTTGATGTGTTTAGCTGCCACAAGTATCGCGTAAGCTTCCGCTGTGAAGATACTTGTGCGTGGATGTAGAGGGCCAGCATCCGAAAAGGATGGGCCGACAGCAGCGTAGGACACAGAGGAGTTAGTCTTGGAGGCATCTGTAAAAAACTCAGGACGTGTGTATTTGTGTTGAAGTTCCAAGAAGTATGTTCGAATATGGGCAATAGGCGCATGTTTAGTAACTTCTAAAAAAGACACATCGCAATCTATAGTCTGCCACTGCCACGGTGGCGGGTATGCTACAGGAGCAATTAAACTGTGTTCGAGTGACACTCCAGTGTCCTCAGCTAGACCCTTCAGGCGAACTGAGAAGGGCTGCCTCATTGAAGGCCTGTTTTGAAAAAGAATGGAGCTCGACAAGTCATTAATTGTAGAGTATGAGGGGTGCCTCTTGTCTGCTTTCACCTTAAGGAAATATACAAAGGACATGTAGGTTCTTTGCAGATGAAGCGACCACTCATTTGACTCAACGTAAAGGCTTTCTACGGGGCTGGTGCGAAAAGCACCCGTAGAAAGGCGGATGCCCGAATGGTGCACGGGATCCAGCATCTTCAAAGCACTTTGAGTCGCTGACTGATAAACAATGGCCCCATAATCTAAGCGGGTGCGAATAAGGCTTCTATACAGGTTCATGAGGCATTTCCTGTCACTACCCCACGTAGTACGTCACAACACTTTTATAACATTCATGGCTTTTAAACATTTTGTTTTTAAATACTTTATGTGGGGTACGAAGGTCAGCTTGTTGTCCAAGATTAAGCCTAAGAATTTATGCTCGGCTTTGACGGACAGACGTTGCCCGTTCAGTTGAATGTCGGTTTCCGAGTGCATGCCTCTCTTTCGAGAGAACAAGACACACGTGCTTTTTTGTGGGTTAAGTGGAAATCCGTTTTCATCTGCCCATTTGGAGACCTTATTTAAACCAAGCTGAACCTGCCGCTCACACATGGCCAAGTTGCATGACTTGAAGCCAAGCTGAACGTCGTCAACATATGTACAATAGAACATATTGCGAGGAATGGACAAGTGCGAAAAATTCATTTTGATAATAAAAAGTGTGCAACTAAGCACGCCACCTTGTGGCACGCCTGTTTCCTGGACAAATGTTTGGGAGAGCACACTGCCCAGACGGACACGGAATGTCCGGTTTGACAGGTAACTTTCGATTATATGAAACATTCTTCCGCGCACACCAAGGTGGGACAGGTCTTTTAGAATTCCGTAACGCCATGTAGTATCATACGCCTTTTCGATATCGAGGAACACAGAGAGAAAATATTGTTTATGGACGAAGGCGTCTCTGATCTGTGCCTCGATACGAACAAGGTGGTCTGTGGTGGATCTACCTTCTCGAAACCCGCACTGAAATGGGTCGAGCAAATTATTTGTTTCAAGGAAATGTACAAGTCGGCAGTTTATCATTTTTTCGAAGACTTTGCACAAGCAGCTTGTAAGTGCTATAGGCCTATAACTCGAGGGTAAAGAAGGGTCCTTGCCCTCTTTCAAAATGGGAATAACAATAGCCTCTTTCCAGGAGGTAGGAATAGTGCCAGAAGACCAAATAGCATTGTACAAACAAAGTAAGGTTTTACGGGTTTCGTTTGGTAGGTTTTTTAACATTTCATACATCACACGGTCTGAACCTGGGGCAGAAGTACTGCAGGAGTTTAGAGACATTTGCAGCTCAGCTAGACTGAAAGCTTGGTTATATGCCTCGGATCTAGTGCATTTGTGTTCGAGTTTCTGCTTTTCTATTCTTGTTCTGTATTTTTGGAAAGTGTCAGTATAGTGGGACGAGCTGGATACCCGTTCAAAGTGTGCCCGGAGGAAGTTTGCCTGATCTTCCAAGGTATCACCTTGAGTGTTTACGAGTGGAAGTGTGTGTACTTGTTTCCCTGCTATCCTACCGACCATGTTCCAGACTTTTGCCTCCTGTGTGTATGAATTAATCCCTGACAAAAACTTCTGCCAGCTTTCTCTTCTGGCCTGCCGACGCGTTCTCCTTCCTTGAGACTTTATTTTCTTGAACGTGTCAAGATTTTCCGCTGTTGGCGAGTTGCGCAGCAATCTCCATGCCCTGTTCTGTTCCTTTCGCGCATTACGACACTCCGTGTTCCACCATGGGACGTGTCGTTTGCCGGGCATTCCAGATGTTTGCGGTATGCACCTGGCTGCTGCGTCAGTTAGAAAAGCTGTGAAGTACTTCACAGCTTCATCTATGTTTAACCTACATATGTCTGTCCAACTCAAACGTGTAGTGTTGTGGAACTGTTCCCAGTCTGCTTTGTTTATCAGCCATTTGGGAACATGTAGAGGACATTCATATGTTGTTTGTGAACTCAACACTACAGGAAAATGGTCACTTCCATATGGATTGTTTATGATTTTCCATTTCAATAGGGGTAGAAGTGAAGGTGATACGATGCTGAGGTCTATAGACGAGTAAGTTTTGTTGGCAACGTTATAGTAGGTTGGCTCTTTCCTATTCAACAAACAGGCGCCGGAAGAGAAGAGAAATTGTTCAATGAGACGACCTCGTGCATCACAGCGAGAATCGCCCCACAGTCCACTATGTGCATTTAGGTCCCCAAGAAGCAAATAAGGTTCCGGTAGTTCGTCTATTAGGGACTGAAATTCACGTTTTTCAAGACGTTGGTGGGGAGGTACATACAAAGAGCAGATGGTGACGAGTTTGTTTAAGAGTACCGCTCGAACAGCCACCGCCTCAAGGGATGTCTGGAGTGGTAAATGTGTACACGCTACTCCTTGGTTAATAATAATAGCTACGCCACCGGATGACGCCACAGCATCATCTTGGTCCTTTCGGTATATGACGTAAGCACGTAAAAAATTTGTATTGGAGGATTTAAGATGTGTTTCCTGTACACACAGCACTTGAGGTGAGTGTTTGTATAAAAGCTCTTGGACGTCGTCGAGGTTTTTAAGCAGGCCTCTGACGTTCCAATGTATAATTTGTGTTTCCATATTGGAAGTAAAGTAGTGCTGTGTGTACGTTAAGGGAGTGACTTGTTTAAACTGAAAGGTCGAGCTCAAGTAGCAGGGCTATTATCAGGCCCTGTTATGAGCTTTTTAGTTTTCTTGGCGCGCTCCAGAGAGCCGCGCCGCTCTTTTGGCACCAGAGGTGCCGCCGTATCCATTGCCTCCTCGGAGGCACTGGATGCCCGCTCATGCGAGCTGGTTTTTCGAAGCTCGGGCCTCGCCTGGCGAGGTGAGGCCTTGAGACCCGAGGACCCTGGAGTCCCTGGTCTCTGTTCAATAGTAGGCGGAGTAGACTCAACTACTGCCGCCTTGGGGGCAGGCGCCACAGCCAATGGCTCGCTCTGCGCAGGCCGAAGGAGTGGCGAGGGCTGGTGCGACACTGCCACCTGGCGCGCCGCATCAGCATATGTAGGGCCATAAAATGGCGAGACTCTTTTTCTTGCTTCTTTAAATGTAATGTTTTCTTTTATCTTTAAAGTGATGATTTCTTTTTCTTTTTTCCAGAAAGAACAAGAACGTGAGTACGCGGCATGATTACCGCCACAGTTTACACAGTGTGCAGGTGCTTCGCAGTTGTCGGACGCATGGCCCACGACTCCACACATAGCACAAGTTTTCTGGCCACGACAGCTTTGCGAGCCGTGGCCATATCTCTGACAATGGAAGCAACGGCGGGGGTTGGGAATATATGGCCTCACAGATGTTTTTGTGTACCCAGTCTGAATTGTTTCCGGCAAATCGCTCGAAGCAAAGGTCAGTACTTTTGTTGGTATTTCCTTTTGATCTCTTCTTATCTTAATGCGCTGTACGTTTGTCACGTTCTCGCTCTTCCATCCTTCAAGAAGTTCAGCTTCGGTCAGGTCAAGCAAATCTGCGTCCGAAACGACCCCGCGAGATGAGTTCATAGACCTGTGTGGCGTAATACTGATGGGTGTGTCTCCAAACGTTGTGAGGGTGTTCAGTTTATCAAATTGGTCTTTGTCACGTACTTCGAGGAGTAGATCTCCACTGGCCATTTTGGTAACCTTGTACCCGGCACCGAGAGTTTCGGTTAAGGACCTAGCCACTACGAAGGGGGATACTGTTCTGGCTTGCTTGTTAGTTTTTTCGCAGTGTATAACGTGGAAATGGGGAAAGGTTTGTCTTGGCCGGAGGAAAAAATTGATATCTTCGGTGCGTACCCGCTTTGAGGAGGCACGATCACTTAATAGGGGAAATGCTTTATGCATGCCAGTTTAATTTTCTTCAGAAGCGTTGGCGGCCACCCACCACAGAGCACAACAAGGGGACGCTACAAGTTTGTGGATGCTAAAACCTGCAGACGCCAGCCGTACAACGCAACTATAACCCAATGCGCCTAGACCAAAGTAGGCTATTTGCACAGGGTTAACCCTCGCCGCCAGGAAGTTTGGAAGTAAACAGAAGAGATGATGATGATGTTTGATGTTTTATGGCGCAAGGGCCGATTCACGGCCAAAGAGCGCCAGTTCATCTTACTAAAGATATGGACAATGATTGTGATAAGTGGCTGTATAAGGGCCATAAAATTCCTCGCAGTAAGGCGGGTAAAAACATACAAGTAATAAAATGATGACCATGCCGTGAAAGGTGTGTGTGGTGTGAATAGATGACAAAAGTTGGTGATAATAAAAGACGATGGTGGATATGTATGGCATTAGCACAAGTGCCTCACTCGTTCAAACCCTTGCGTCCAAGGGCCGTGAGGCATGTGCTTTCTTGTGTAGCCACCGCAGCAAAAACCTCTCTGGAGAGGTCATGCTACGGTATGCCCGGGTATATGACATGAAAGCTGTGAATTTCTTTTAAAAACGCTAACAATAATTTATGACTAAAAAGTGGTTCCCTACCGACAAACATTGCAGGGTGTGAAGGTATATGTTGTCGGTAGAGTAATGGAAAATGTTGTTTTCTTAGAGTTTCTAAATGTTTACACTGGATTAGTATGTGAAGGACTGTTAATGTTTCACCACATTTGTCGCACAATGGTGGATCGTCACTAGACAAAAGATGTGTGTGTGTTGCGTATGTGTGTCCTATCCTGAGTCTCGTTAGTATTACCTCTGTATAACGCGATTTTGATACTGGCAGCCAATGACCAAGGTGTGGCTTAATAATGTGTAGTTTGTTTTGTGTGTGTGTATTCCACTTGCTCTGCCAGAAGTCTCTGATGTTTCGTTTGAGAGACGGCTTAAGATCAAGGGCCGGGATTAATATGGGTGTAGTGGCGGTGCCCTCGTGGACGGATGCAGCAAGCTGATCCGCCATCACGTTGCCTTGAATTTCACGATGCCCTGGCACCCAGCACACTACAACATGTTGGTTGTTTGTGTAAAGTGTGCACAAAATAGAGTAAAGTGAGATGAGGACAGGGTTTTTTTGTTTTTTAAGACTGTGCAGAGCCGTTACCACACTAAGGGAGTCTGTATAAATTACTGCTTTTTGTATTTGTAATTGTTTGATGTGTTTAGCTGCCACAAGTATCGCGTAAGCTTCCGCCGTGAAGATACTTGTGTCTGGATGTAGAGGGCCAGCATCCGAAAAGGAAGGGCCAACAGCAGCGTAGGACACAGAGGAGTTAGACTTAGAGGCATCTGTAAAAAACTCAGGACGTGTGTATTTGTGTTGAAGTTCCAAGAAGTATGTTCGAATATGGGCAATAGGCGCATGTTTAGTAACTTCTAAAAAAGACACATCGCAATCTATAGTCTGCCACTGCCACGGTGGCGGGTATGCTACAGGAGCCATTAAATTGTGTTCGAGTGACACTCCAGTGTCCTCGGCTAGACCCTTCAGGCGAACTGAGAAGGGCTGCCTCATTGAAGGCCTGTTTTGAAAAAGAATGGAGCTCGACAAGTCATTTATAGTAGAGTATGAGGGGTGCCTCTTGTCTGCTTTCACCTTAAGGAAATAATCAAAGGACATGTAGGTTCTTTGCAGGTGAAGCGACCACTCATTTGACTCAACGTAAAGGCTTTCTACGGGGCTGGTGCGAAAAGCACCCGTAGAAAGGCGGATGCCCAAATGGTGCACGGGGTCCAGCATCTTCAAGGCACTTTGAGTAGCAGACTGATAGACAACGGCCCCATAATCTAAGCGGGTGCGAATGAGGCTTCTATAGAGGTTCATGAGGCATTGCCTATCACTACCCCAAGTAGTACGTGACAACACTTTTAAAACATTCATGGCTTTTAAACATTTTGTTTTTAGATACTTGATGTACGGCACGAAGGTCAACTTGTTGTCCAAGATTAGGCCTAAGAATTTATGCTCGGCTTTGACGGACAGACGTTGCCCGTTCAGTCGAATGTCAGGTACCGAGTGCATGCCTCTCTTTCGAGAGAACAAAACACACGTGCTTTTTTGTGGGTTAAGTCGAAATCCGTTTTCATCTGCCCATTTGGAGATCTTATTTAAACCCAGCTGAACCTGCCGCTCACATATGGCCAAGTTGCATGACTTGAAGCCAAGTTGAACGTCGTCGACATATGTACAATAGAACATATTGCGGGGAATGGACAAGTGCAAAGAGTTCATTTTGATAATAAAAAGTGTGCAACTAAGCACGCCACCTTGTGGCACGCCTGTTTCCTGGACAAATGTTTGGGAAAGCACACTGCCCAGACGGACACGGAAAGTCCGCTTTGACAGGTAACTTTCGATTATATGAAACATTCTTCCGCGCACACCAAGGTGAGACAGGTCTCTTAGAATGCCGAACCGCCATGTTGTATCATACGCCTTTTCGATATCTAGGAACACAGAGAGAAAGTATTGTTTATGGACGAAGGCGTCTCTGATCTGTGCCTCGATACGAACAAGGTGGTCTGTGGTGGATCTACCTTCTCGAAACCCGCACTGAAATGGGTCGAGCAAATTATTTGTTTCAAGAAAATGTACAAGTCGGCAGTTTATCATTTTTTCGAAGACTTTGCACAAGCAGCTTGTAAGTGCTATAGGCCTATAACTCGAGGGTAAAGAAGGGTCCTTGCCCTCTTTCAAAATGGGAATAACAATAGCCTCTTTCCAGGAGGTAGGAATAGTGCCAGAAGACCAAATAGCATTGTACAAACAAAGTAAGGTTTTACGGGTTTCGTTTGGTAGGTTTTTTAACATTTCATACATCACACGGTCAGAACCTGGGGCAGAAGTACTGCAGGAGTTTAGAGACATTTGCAGCTCAGCTAGGCTGAAAGCTTGGTTATATGCCTCGGATCTAGTGCATTTGTGTTCGAGTTTCTGCTTTTCTATTCTTGTTCTGTATTTTTGGAAAGTGTCAGTATAGTGGGACGAGCTGGATACCCGTTCAAAGTGTGCCCCGAGGAAGTTTGCCTGATCTTCCAAGGTATCACCTTGAGTGTTTACGAGTGGAAGTGTGTGTACTTGTTTCCCTGCTATCCTACCGACCATGTTCCAGACTTTTGCCTCCTGTGTGTATGAATTAATCCCTGACAAAAACTTCTGCCAGCTTTCTCTTCTGGCCTGCCGACGCGTTCTCCTTCCTTGAGACTTTATTTTCTTGAACGTGTCAAGATTTTCCGCTGTTGGCGAGTTGCGCAGCAATCTCCATGCCCTGTTCTGTTCCTTTCGCGCATTACGACACTCCGTGTTCCACCATGGGACGTGTCGTTTGCCGGGCATTCCAGATGTTTGCGGTATGCACCTGGCTGCTGCGTCAGTTAGAAAAGCTGTGAAGTACTTCACAGCTTCATCTATGTTTAACCTACATATGTCTGTCCAACTCAAACGTGTAGTGTTGTGGAACTGTTCCCAGTCTGCTTTGTTTATCAGCCATTTGGGAACATGTAGAGGACATTCATATGTTGTTTGTGAACTCAACACTACAGGAAAATGGTCACTTCCATATGGATTGTTTATGATTTTCCATTTCAATAGGGGTAGAAGTGAAGGTGATACGATGCTGAGGTCTATAGACGAGTAAGTTTTGTTGGCAACGTTATAGTAGGTTGGCTCTTTCCTATTCAACAAACAGGCGCCAGAAGAGAAGAGAAATTGTTCAATGAGACGACCTCGTGCATCACAGCGAGAATCGCCCCACAGTCCACTATGTGCATTTAGGTCCCCAAGAAGCAAATAAGGTTCCGGTAGTTCGTCTATTAGGGACTGAAATTCACGTTTTTCAAGACGTTGGTGGGGAGGTACATACAAAGAGCAGATGGTGACGAGTTTGTTTAAGAGTACCGCTCGAACAGCCACCGCCTCAAGGGATGTCTGGAGTGGTAAATGTGTACACGCTACTCCTTGGTTAATAATAATGGCTACGCCACCGGATGACGCCACAGCATCATCTCGGTCCTTTCGGTATATGACGTAAGCACGTAAAAAATTTGTATTGGAGGATTTAAGATGTGTTTCCTGTACACACAGCACTTGAGGTGAGTGTTTGTATAAAAGCTCTTGGACGTCGTCGAGGTTTTTAAGCAGGCCTCTGACGTTCCAATGTATAATTTGTGTTTCCATATTGGAAGTAAAGTAGTGCTGTGTGTACGTTAAGGGAGTGACTTGTTTAAACTGAAAGGTCGAGCTCAAGTAGCAGGGCTATTATCAGGCCCTGTTATGAGCTTTTTAGTTTTCTTGGCGCGCTCCTGAGAGCCGCGCCGCTCTTTTGGCACCAGAGGTGCCGCCGTATCCATTGCCTCCTCGGAGGCACTGGATGCCCGCTCATGCGAGCTGGTTTTTCGAAGCTTGGGCCTCGCCTGGCGAGGTGAGGCCTTGAGACCCGAGGACCCTGGAGTCCCTGGTCTCTGTTCAATAGTAGGCGGAGTAGACTCAACTACTGCCGCCTTGGGGGCAGGCGCCACAGCCAATGGCTCGCTCTGCGCAGGCCGAAGGAGTGGCGAGGGCTGGTGCGACACTGCCCCCTGGCGCACCGCATCAGCATATGTAGGGCCATAAAATGGCGAGACTCTTTTTCTTGCTTCTTTAAATGTAATGTTTTCTTTTATCTTTAAAGTGATGATTTCTTTTTCTTTTTTCCAGAAAGAACAAGAACGTGAGTACGCGGCATGATTACCGCCACAGTTTACACAGTGTGCAGGTGCTTCGCAGTGTTCGGACGCATGGCCCACGACTCCACACATAGCACAAGTTTTCTGGCCACGACAGCTTTGCGAGCCGTGGCCATATCTCTGACAATGGAAGCAACGGCGGGGGTTGGGAATATATGGCCTCACAGATGTTTTTGTGTACCCAGTCTGAATTGTTTCCGGCAAATCGCTCGAAGCAAAGGTCAGTACTAAGTGTTTTGTTGGTATTTCCTTTTGATCTCTTCTTATCTTAATGCGCTGTACGTTTGTCACGTTCTCGCTCTTCCATCCTTCAAGAAGTTCAGCTTCGGTCAGGTCAAGCAAATCTGCGTCCGAAACGACCCCGCGAGATGAGTTCATAGACCTGTGTGGCGTAATACTGATGGGTGTGTCTCCAAACGTTGTGAGGGTGTTCAGTTTATCAAATTGGTCTTTGTCACGTACTTCGAGGAGTAGATCTCCACTGGCCATTTTGGTAACCTTGTACCCGGCACCGAGAGTTTCGGTTAAGGACCTAGCCACTACGAAGGGGGATACTGTTCTGGCTTGCTTGTTAGTTTTTTCGCAGTGTATAACGTGGAAATGAGGAAAGGTTTGTCTTGGCCGGAGGAAAAAATTGATATCTTCGGTGCGTACCCGCTTTGAAGAGGCACGATCACTTAATAGGGGAAATGCTTTATGCATGCCAGTTTAATTTTCTTCAGAAGCGTTGGCGGCCACCCACCACGGAGCCCAACAAGGGGACGCTACAAGTTTGTGGATGCTAAAACCTGCAGACGCCAGCCGTACAACGCAACTATAACCCAATGCGCCTAGACCAAGGTAGGCTATTTGCACAGGGTTAACCCTCGCCGCCAGGAAGTTTGGAAGTAAACAGAAGAGAGTAGAAGACAGGACAGATAAACAGTAAGAGATAAAGACGAAGATGTAGGGAGAGAGAGATAGGAAAAGGCGACTGCCGATTTCCCCTGGGTGGGTCAGCCCAGGGGTGCCGTCTACGTAGTAGGCAATCTTTGTCTTTCTGCATTTTCTTTATATTTCAGGAATGTATTGGTGTAATTTGCTGAGCATGATACCTTATAAAAGTGTTCTCCTAATAGGTTGGCCTGGTCTTCTAGTGTTGATTGTGTGTCTGGACTTGTGAGCAGTGGTATTGTGTAGGAGGAGTACTCTCCTTTGAACTTCCTCACCTGGTCCCAGATGTGTTTAGATGTGACTGAACTGTTAAATGATGATATGTATTTTTGCCATGAATTCTTTTCTGCCTGTCTTCGAATAAATCGGGCTCTGGCTTTTGCCTGTTTAAAGTTGATGAGGTTGGTGTACGTGGGGTATCTTCGTAGAATTCCCCAGGCCTTATTTTGTAGTTTTTTGGCATCAGTACACTCGTTTGTCCACCAAGGGTTGAATTTCTTGCGTACGATGCCGGGTGATTGCGGTATTGCTTTTTCGGCTGCTAAGATTAACACTTTGACGAACTCTTCGTTTAGTTCCTCAACAGAAAGTTCCGATGAGAAAACTTCATCGAGCTTAGCGTTTTCTGTGAAAACTGGCCAGTTCGCGAGCTGTAGTTTCCTTCGGCGTGGCCTGCTTGTTAGAGTTGGGTAAGATGGTATGAGTTTTATGATGCCGGGTTGATGATCACTACCATAAGACGTGTTGAGGACGTCCCATTTAAAATCATTAAAAATACACGATGAACACATGGCGAGATCTAAGCAACTAAAAGTGCGCGAGGTTGGCGAAAAGTAGGTAAAAGCACCGGAATTAAGAAGGCAGATGTCATTTGATAAAATGAAATCTTCCATGGCTTGCCCTCTTGCGTCAGTTTTGTCGCTACCCCAAAGGGTTGAATGAGCATTGAAATCCCCAACTAAGATAAATGGTTTTGGCAACTGTTCCACTAGATTTTCTAAGTTTTTGGTGGTGAAAAGGGTGTGAGGTGGGATATACAGGGAGCAGATGGTGATGGTCTTGTATGATAGGATGGTGACGGCTACGGCCTCGAAAGATGTGTCTATTTGGACATCTCGCGTAGGAGTGCTGCCCTGCACCACTATGGCTACTCCTCCTGAAAGACGATTGCAATGTTCGCGGTCCTTTCGGGCAACTTTGAAGCCTTTTAGGAAGTGGCTGTGTTTTGTACCAAGATTTGTCTCTTGGAGGCAAAAAGCTACTGGTGAGAATTTGTTAATGATGTCCTTTATGTCACCTAAGTTATGAATTAAGCCTCTACAGTTCCAATGTACGATAAAAGCCATGGCAGAATAAAATTAAGTAAATATACTTCTGGGGATTGATTGGTATAAAAGATGATAGGTGACAATATTATGAAATAGAAAGAAATACGATAACCATTACGGTTATCGCTTACTTATTGTGGTTACAGGGACTTTGTCCTTGTCTTGTTTGGTACGCTCGAGAGAGCGCTTGTCCTTCGGTGTCGATGACACCGGAGTTTTGTGGTCGATCTCCATTGCCTTGTCTGAGGCGCTGGAAGATCGAGAGTGAGGCGCTGAGAAACGGATCTCAGGCCGTGGCACTCTATTGAGTTTAGGGCCCAGAGAGACCGGAGTCTGCGGGCCCTTTGATGTGCATGGAGTAGCTGGCGCTGCTTCTTTTACGGGGGCGGTTTGAGTCACCATAGAACCACTGGGTGTGGTAGCGGTCGACTCCTGAGGCCTTTGTGACGCTGCCCCCAACTGCGTCACATCGGCGTAACTTCTGTGGAAAAGGTATGACAGCCGTGTTCGCGCTTCGCTGAATGATATTTTTTCTTTGACGGTCAGAGCGATCACTTCTTTTTCTTTTTTCCAACATGGGCATGACCGGGAATACGCTGGGTGTTCCCCGTCACAGTTAACACAGTGGGGTGAGGATGAGCAGTTTTCTGATTTGTGGTCGTTTGCGCTGCATTTTGCGCATGTTTCTTTGCCTCTGCAAGAGTGCGAGGCGTGTCCGAATCTCTGACATTTGAAACAGCGTCTGGGGTTGGGAATGTAGGGTCTGACATTTATTTTTAAGTACCCAGCCTTAAGAGAGGTGGGCATTTCACATGTTCCAAAGGTTAGTATTACGTGTTTGGTGGGTACTTCCTGATTATTGTGACGCATTACAATTCTTTGGACTTTGATGACGTTTTGGTCTTGGAAACCTTCGAGGAGCTCTTCGTCACTAAGGCCTAAGAAGTCTTCCTCAGAGATTACTCCCCTGCTGGTGTTTAGAGAGCGATGGACCGAAACGGTGACAGCTGTTTCTCCAATGCTGGTTAGTTGGGACAGCTTAGGCACTTGGTCTTTTTCGGTTAGCTTCAAAAGGAGGTCACCGCTTGACATTTTGGATGCTTTGTATGTGGGTCCTATTTTTTCTTTTAGGCACTTGGCCACCAAAAATGGGGATAATTTTCTTAGAGGTGTGCTGTCACTGTGGATAATGTGGTACTTCGCAAAAGTAAATTTAGTTTCTTTCGAGACGTGAAAACTTGCTTCGGTGCGGCCTCTCTTGCGAGACCGATCAAGGTCGGCGGATGCTTGTAAAGCCATACAAGTATGAATGTGTTCGGTAACAGCGGCGACCACCCACCACGGAGCCCAACAAGGGGACGCGGTTGGACTTGTTGAAACAAGCCCTCCCGACGCCAGCCGTATTATTATTATATTGGTTTTATTGGCGCAAGGGCCATGTTTGGCCAAAGAGCGCCATAAAAATTATAAAAGTGTAATAATTGTCAGTGTATAACAATGGTATTTAGGGATGTGAGCAATGATAATGTTACGTGGCTGTATAGTGGCCTAATAGATACTAAAATCATGAGCATGACGTGGCACTTGAAGTGAGGATGAATGATAGACGGTCATAGTAATAAAATCATAAAAGGATAATAGCACAACTGCCTTGTCAACGACCCTTGTGTCCAAGGGACGCCAGGCAGGTGCTTTTTTAATGTAGTTACCGCAGCAGCAACCTCCACTTGGAGGTCGTGCTACGGATTTCCTGGAAATATGACATGAAAATTATTTATATCTTTTAAAAATGCGAGCAATGATTTGTGCTTAAAAACAGGCTCTTTACCTATAAACATTGACGGATGCAGTGGCATTTGATGTCGGTGAAGAAGTAGAAAGTGTTTTTGTCTAAGAGCATCCAATTCCTTGCATTCAATTAAAATATGAAGAACGCTGAGTGGGTCACCACATCTGTCACACACGGGAGGATCACCACCAGACAAAAGGTGTGAATGAGTGCTATGGGTGTGTCCTATTTGTAGTCTTGTGAGTATTACTTGAGTGTGGCGTGACCTTGATATTGACGGCCAAGTTCCAAGGCTCGGTTTGATAATATGTAATTTATTTCGCGTTTGCTTATCCCATGAAAGCTGCCAGTGCGCCCTGAGCTTCTGTTTTACGAATTGTTTGAGTTCTAACGCAGAGACAGCCATAGATGCATTAGTGTTAGCGTTGTCCTTAGCTGAGGCAGCCAGTTGGTCCGCTAACACATTTCCCCGGATTTCGCGGTGCCCTGGCACCCAGCACAATACAACTTGTTTTTTGAGCGAGTATATGGTGCACAGAAGAGAGTAAAGCATCAAAAAAACAGGATTTTTATGTTTTTTGAGGGTCTTCAAAGCTTTTATGACACTCAGAGAGTCGGTGAATATTATCGCACGTTGTAGCTTTAGTTCCTTTATATGTTTAGCGGCCACAAGTATAGCATAGGCCTCCGCTGTGAATATGCTTGAATTAGGGTGGAGAATGCCAGAATCTGAAAAGGATGGACCAACGGCAGCATAGGACACGCCACTATCAGACTTGGAAGCATCCGTAAAGAATTCAGGACAGTTGTATTTGTGCTGCAATTCGAGAAAGTGAGTGTGTATATGTGCTATAGGCGCATGCTTCGTAACTTCAACAAATGATGTATCACAGTCTATGGGCTGCCACTGCCACGGCGGCAGACATGGAACGGGAGCCATCAGACTGTGTTCAATAAGTGGCACACCCGTTTGTTCAGCGAGGCTCCTCACACGAAGTGAGTAAGGCTGTTGAAACGAAGGACGGTTCTCGAAGAGCGTACAACTTGACAAGTCATTGATAGTCGTGTGTGAAGGGTGTTCTTTGTCTGCGTTCGTTTTTAAATAGTATATAAAAGACATGTATGTTCTTTGCAGGTGCAATGACCACTCATTGGATTCGACATACAAACTCTCCACGGGACTAGTGCGAAAAGCTCCCGTAGACAGACGGATGCCCAAATGGTGGACTGGGTCAAGCATTTTCAGAGCACTTGGGGTGGCAGACTGATATATTATTGCCCCATAATCCAGGCGCGTTCGAACGAGGCTTTTGTAGAGATTGATCAAACAATTTCGGTCACTCCCCCATGATGTGCGTGAGAGTACTTTCAGAATGTTCATTGTTTTTATACATTTGTTTTTAATATACTTGATGTGTGATGTAAATGTGAGTTTAGAATCCAAAATTAGGCCTAGAAATTTATGCTCGGCCTCTACAGGTAACCGCTGGCCAAGCAAGTCAATTTCGGGATTTGGGTGGAGGCCTCTCTTTCTAGAAAAGAGCACACAGGTGCTCTTCTCTGGACTTAACCTGAACCCGTTTTGGTCAGCCCACTTGGATACTTTGTTCAGACAAAGCTGGACATGCCGCTCACACACTGCAAGATTACATGACCTAAAGCCTACCTGGATATCATCCACATACATTGAATAGAATGTGTTATGTGGAATGCAGAGTCGTAATGAATTCATTTTTATAATAAAGAGGGTGCAGCTCAGGACACCACCCTGGGGTACTCCCGTTTCTTGAATAAACGGCCTGGACAAGACATTCCCAATACGAACACGGAATGTTCGCTCGGATAAGTAGCTCTTTATGATATTCAACATATTGCCATGAATACCAATGTCTGACAGATCTCTAAGGATGCCGTAGCGCCATGTGGTGTCATATGCTTTTTCCATGTCAAGAAACACACAGAGACAGTACTGTTTGTGGATGAACGCATCGCGTATGTATGCTTCAATGCGTATGAGATGGTCTGTAGTAGATCGGTCCTCTCTAAAACCACATTGAAAGGGGTCAAGAAGTTTGTTGGTTTCTAGAAAATGCATAAGTCTTTTGTTTATCATTTTCTCGAACACCTTGCACAGGCAGCTCGTAAGGGCTATTGGACGGTAACTTGTAACTGAAGAGGGGTCCTTGCCTTCCTTTAGAATAGGAACAACAATGGCCTCCCTCCACGTAGACGGCAGGTACCCAGCAGCCCAGATAGTGTTATACAGAGCAAGTAAACTGATTTCGGTGTCATCGTGAAGGTGTTTGAGCATGTCATACATAATTCTGTCTGGTCCCGGCGCTGTGCTGTGGCACGCATTGAGGGCCGTCCTAAGTTCGGCAATTTTAAATGGAGTATTATACTGTTCGTTTGTTTTGGACTTCAACTCTAGTGTTTTCCGTTCTGTCATTTCTTTATGTTTTAAGAAAGATTTTGAGTAGTGCGCAGAACTGGAAATGCGCTCAAAGTGCTTGCCAAGGCTGTTGGCCTGGTCCTCCAGTGTGTTCCCTTGACTCACTAAAGGCAGAGGATATGCTTGCTGCCCCTTAAGACTTCTGAGGCTGCTCCAGACTTTCTTTTCATTGGTGTAGGAGTTAATGCCGGAGAGAAACTTGACCCAACTCTCCCTTCTTGCCTGACGTCGTGTTCGCCTACCCAGTGATTTCACTTTTTTAAATTCGACGAGGTTTTCTGCGTTTGGATATCGGCGCAGGATGCCCCAGGCTTTATTTTGTTTCCTACGCGCTTCTCTACAGTCATCGTTCCACCAGGGAACACGTCGTTTACACGAGTGCCCATTTGTTTGCGGGATACACTTTTCAGCAGCATCCAGAATAAACGCACTGAAGAATGCTACTGCGCAATCAATGTCACAATTTGTGATAAAGTCACGAGGTAAAAGTGTCAATTCTTGAAATTTCTCCCAGTCAGCGGATGCTATTTTCCATTTGGGAATATGAGGAGGAACCTCATGCGATAATGTCAAGTTTAACATAGCAGGAAAGTGGTCACTGCCGTACGAATTCATGACCACGTTCCATTCTAACTCGGTAAAGAGAGAGGGAGAACCAAGCGCCAAGTCTATCGATGAGTATGAGTTGTGATGAATGTTGTAATAGGTAGGCTGTTTTTTATTGAAGAGGCATGCTCCGGAGCACAGGAGGAACTGCTCTATCAGTCGGCCTCTCGCATCGCACCGGGCATCCCCCCACAGAGTGTTGTGAGCATTGAGATCACCAACAACAATGTAGGGTGCCGGCAGCTGGTCAATGAGGTGATGAAAATCTGTGCGGTTAAGTTTGTAGCTTGGTGGTATGTATAGTGAACACACAGTGACTAGTTTGTCAAATAGAATGACGCGGACTGACACTGCTTCGAGTGCCGTCTGAAGAATAAGAGGTCGGCAAGGCACGGATTTTTGTACTATTATAGCTACACCGCCGGATGAAGCAGTTGCCTCATCCCGATCCTTGCGGAACACGGCATATTGTCTAAGAAAGTTTGTTTGAGATGGCTTCAGATGTGTCTCTTGGATGCACAGCACCTTGGGATTGTGTTTATGTAAAAGTTCTGTAATGTCATCAAGATTGTGGAGAAGACCCCTAGCATTCCAGTGCATTATTTGTGTAGCCATTTTGAGTGAGTTTTTGTGCTGTGCATCGAAGTAGACAACCTTAGCTTAGGAGGCCTTTTCAGGCCCCCTAATGCGTGGTTTTTCTTTTTTGGCAGGCTCCTTAGAGCCACGCCAATCTTTCGGCGTCTGAGGCGCCGATACACTTTGTGTTGTGTCCATCATCTCGGAAGAGACGCTGGACGCCCGCTCGCGGTGCCCGCGTGCGGTTGTGAGAGACTTCGGGCCCTCTGCCTTGGCAGGTGGCCCGAAAACTGCAGACCCAGAGGCCTGCATGGCTGTTTGGCTGGTGGTGGTGTCCATTGCCTCCTGCGAGGCACTGGACACCCGCTCCAAAGAGCGATCTGTGTGTAGCGTAGACTTCGCCTCAGTCGACGAAGTCTTTGACCCCACCGGGCAAGAGGTTGTTGGGACCTCCTTGGCCTCCTTGTTGCCCTGGCTGCTGCCAGGGCTTGCAGAGGCCACCGGTGTGGACTGGTTTGCTGCGGGCAGGGCAGCGCTGGCTGTTCCCGCCAGAGGGGCAGGTGGCTCTGACCTGGCCACGCTAGGCATGGTCCAGGTAGCCACCAAGGGCCGTTGTGGTGCCGCCCCTCGTTGCACCACTTCAGCGAAGGAGGCTCTTAGTGCGAATGAAGGTGAAACTCTCTGTCGTGCTTCACGGAACGTTATATTTTCGTTAACTTTTATGGTGATAATTTCTTTTTCTCTCTTCCAGGCTGGGCACGCTCTGGAATATGCGGCATGGCTGCCTTTGCAGTTTGCACAGTGTACCTCATCGTTTTGGCACTTATCAGTTTCGTGACCTGTTATGCCGCATTTGCCACAAGTCAGCTGACCTCGGCAGGTCTGAGATCCGTGTCCAAATCGCTGGCATTTAAAACAACGTCTCGGGTTAGGAACATACGGTCGCACAGAAAGTTTTACGTAGCCGGTCTCGATTGTTTTAGGTGGGATGTTTGAATTGAATGTAAGTATTAGGTGCTTTGTTGCGGTTTCAGTGTTGTTGCGTCTGATTTTTATGCGCTGCACATGTAATATGCCTTGGTCTTTCCATCCGTCTAGGAGTTCCTCTTCACTTAGTGTCTTAAGGTCTTCATCGGATACTACGCCCTTCACTGTGTTCATGGTACGATGTGCAGTAACTGATACAGGGATATTGCCAAAGGCTACGAGGTGTGAGAGTTTGTCGTACTGTTCCTTGTCTTTTAGTTCGAGGAGAATGTCCCCACTTGCCATCTTTGAGGCCTTATAGCCGGTTCCAATGGTGTCTTTAAGGCACTTGGCCACTAGAAAAGGTGATATTGCTCTGGCTTTGGTTGATGATTGCTCGCAGTGAAGGACATGGTATTTTGGAAATGTTTCAACGTTTTGAGGGAAAAACAAAGATGATGCATCGGTGCGTACTCTTTTCGGAGCACGATCAGTTACAGGGGGGTTTTGAGGTCCCATGAAAAATTGGCTTCTTCGGCATCGGCGCCTACCACCCACCACGGAGCCCAACAAGGGGACGCGGCAGAACATGTGAACAAGCCTGCCCTTCGCCAGCAGTACGCCGTTGCTATAACCGAATATGGTTTATCCTAGGCAGGATAGCCACACAAGGTTAACCCTTGCCGCCATGAAAAATCGGAAGTAAATGGAAGAGAGAAGAAGACAGGACAGATTTAAAGACGAGAAAAGACTAAGATATAGGAAGAGAGAGATAGGAAAAGGCGACTGCCGATTTCCCCTGGGTGGGTCAGCCCAGGGGTGCCGTCTACGTGAAGCCGGGGCCAAAGGGGTGTGTTGCCTCTGCCAGGGGGCCTTAAAGGTCCAATCACCCAGCGTCAGCTCAACCCCCAGGATCCCCTTTTCCCCGGGCACGGCAAAGCCACGCACGGCTAGGCGTGGGAGGGAGTAGAAACTCCCCCGTTAGCTCGGGTCCGTGGTGTCGCTACACACCAAACGCCTACTTGCGCAGGCGCCCCTGCGGGGGACGCCAGCCGTACGCTGTTACTATAACCCAATGTAATTATCCAAGGTGGGATACCTACACAAGGTTAACCCTTGCCGCCATGAATATCGGAAGTAAACGGAAGAGAGTAGAAGACAGGACAGATAAATAGCAAGAGATAAAGACGAAGATGTAGGGAGAGAGAGATAGGAAAAGGCGACTGCCGATTTCCCCTGGGTGGGTCAGCCCAGGGGTGCCGTCTACGTGAAGCCGGGGCCAAAGGGGTGTGTTGCCTCTGCCAGGGGGCCTTAACGGTCCAATCACCCAGCGTCGGCTCAACCCCCAGGATCCCCTTTTCCCCGGACACGGCAAAGCCACGCACGGCTAGGCGTGGGAGGGAGTAGAAACTCCCCCGTTAGCTCGGGTCCGTGGTGTCGCTACACACCAAACGCCTACTTGCGCAGGCGCCCCTGCGGGGCATACCAAAGTGTTTTTAAGTATCGCGTTCTGCGACCTGCTTTCAAGTCAATTTTTATTCTAGTTTCTCAGAACTTTGCAAGGAAATATGAGGAAATGGAAACAGTCAGCAATCCTAGATGTATCAGAACTATAGTACAAGTAAAAAAGAGGGCACGAAATTGAACACACAGAGAAGCACACAAGCAGCACAATAAAGAGGACCCCAAGACATAATGCATACAACACCATGAGAAGTGCATTGTGGATGACATATTTTGATCATTAAGCTTACCAGATATATTTTCGGCAAGCAGCACACCTACAGGGTACTGCACATGGAGATGCATGTCAACTGTGGGCACACAGTATTGAGTTAACATGGCTCCCATTTTTCTATGCTTCATGGGCATGTAGGACTGCCTTGTGGGGGTGCGCGGCAATGGATGGTGGCGCTTGTGCGCTGAGAAGCAGCAAAGGTGGCTCAATAAGGAATAAAAGCAACATTTGCAAGAAAAAAAAGAGAGTTCAATTATTTTGTATTAACGGCGTGTTACTATTATGTCTTTATTGTACCAAACTCATGAAAATGAACATTGGTGATTTTATTATTTACAAGTAAGCAAATACACAAGTGAAATAAAAACTGTCTGCATCATTTTTCACACACCCCACGGGCATTGAGAGACCATCTGGAGCTTCTGGTGGGTAGGGCACAATGACGATAAATCTATGCTAGCTTTATTTAGCGCTCATAAGTATGTAGGATGGCTGCCAGTTGGGCGTGTTGGTAAAGGTTCATGATGAAACAAGTGCAAACAAGTGCAGTGTCCTCTCCGAGTCTGGGCTCATAAGTAATTTAGTCATTCAAATGCAAGCTCTGAAGGCCAGAATGCAAGGCAGCACCCCAAGTAAGTCTTTCACTTTCAAGTGACTATGATAGTCCTCCACTGCTTTGCTGTTTTGTATCGCAATAAAAACCATACGTCTGAAGTGTCCAACATTCCAACGGCTTCTCTGGCGAGTGTGTAGAAATCCTCGGAAAAAATTTTTTATTCTGCGTTCTGTCTTCTTCCATCGGAGTGATAAACGCCCGGAACGATGGCTGGTGGACGTGACCACAGTGGGGTGAAAGTCTAAAACTGAAACCGTGTGCAGTTTTTGCAAGGCCTTCACCAATAATACTACATACACCGTACTGGTCGTATAAAGCATGGAAATTGTCAGATAATGTATTACCGAAGTTTCTCCAGCTTTGTTTAGTTAGCCTCAAAAACCACCGCAGTTGAGGGGAAGAGTTCGTTCCAGCAACACTGGTACGCCAGCATTGTGAAACGAACTGTAGTGGTTTTACTCCTGCCAAGTGTGCATGCAACTAAAACAAACATGAAATGTCCTTCACAAAACAGCAGGATGTCCCCGCTGTCTTGCAGTTGTGTTTAGGTGTTCTGCGATGCATATGGGATGAGAGCCAGCATGGGCAACATGATTAAGCGAAACGTGATGGCAAAATGTTCTCCTATGTTAGAACTTTGGTAAGTACTGTTGTGCACTTTAAGCAGAAATGATCGCGCAACATTACTAGATGACACTGGACCCACGGGCAAGGTTTGAAAATTTACTGAAATCAGTTGTGCTAATACTTGCCAAAGACTTTTTTTGTTGTTGTTGTTGAGAGCGGCGCCAGACGCAGCACTCGCTTTTCTCCGCCGTAGGCAAGCACGCGACCGTCTCGCCGGCAGTGCCACGGTGCCTCTTTGAACGCGTGATAAAACAAGCAAAAGTGCTTTCTTGTGCAGTCTAAAGTTGCCTCAAGGGAATGAAATGCAATTTCAAGTTAAACATGTTTGTTTTAAAGCAAAGCCAGCCTACTTGCGAGCATTTCTGTGTGGATAAATTGAACCACATAGCTGCTGGGTGATGCCAGCAGTTGCTTTGTAGATTTTCAACATCAAATTTACTCCTTTTATATGGTAAAAAACATGCTCATTGGTGCTGATGAGATTAACAATCTTCTCATTTTCACCATAATAAGCAAAAAGTTCTGTGCAGTTGACAGTCCCTTTAAAAAAATTGTACGCCAATATTACAGCTTCATTGCACTAGAAATACTGCAAATTGATTACATATGTCGAGCCCTCCTCGCAGCGAATTCCGAATATGCATGAAACCTGACAAGACAGCTTGTATATGCTTGGTAATCTTCAGTTCTACCATTCAACATTTGATTGAAAAATATAGCCCTCCAACAGTTCGCCCTGTCAGAAAACATGCATGTGATTTTCGGCCACAACTTCTTTCACGCACCTGTCCAAAACAGCCAGAAGAAGCAAGAACTGCAAGGTTTAGTGATGGGCAAATAGTTATGTGAGGTTGAAAAAGTAGTAATTTGGTTGAATCATTTAAAATCAAGCATTTTTATTATAATCCAATAACCTTAACATTTTACGAATAAGAAATACGCTTGTACGAATATCACATACGCTTGTGTAATTTCCTCGCCTCTTAGCAGTGTCCTTTTTTGCTCTTATACCTTTTTTGCTCTTTCTTGTAGATATTAGCGAACTCACTTCGGAGTCTACTCACTCTGACTCGGATCAAGACGCTAGTCTCAGAATGAGTTAACATTTCTGTGAGTGTGCGTCTAAATGAGTCCGTCTCTGGAAAATTTTAGTGTTTCTGAGTCCGAGTGAGTCCAAAGTGCAAGATACATTTCCTGAGGGAATCTGAGTTCGATTTTTGTTTGCCAAGCTATGGTCATACCTACTCGTCTTCAGTATTACTATCCGCTTTACCTAGATCAGCGTTCATACTCGCGTCAATGCTCACATATTTCAAAGCCGTGTCTTTTATATACCATTTGAATATTTATTGATCAGTGGCATGAATTACATGGTGGAAGGCCTCGATTTTTCCCTAACCATTGACAACTAAAGGAAGTTGGTGATAACCTCTCCTTAAATACATTTAATAACAAAAACGTTGGTGATGAATATATATTGCGCTGTCATCTCTTTCAAGAAAAACGACCTTACTGGTTCACGAGCACTTGCAACTCGTATTCGAAGGCACCATAAGAAAAGGTGCCAATAAGAGCATCGATTACGTAAAATTTCGGTGTTAAAAAGCACTGGCATTGTGGTCGAAAAAGACAGTGAGTCCGAGCGAGTCCAGCTGAACAAATTTTTGTGATAGTGAGTACGGCTCCCAAAAATGTTTATTGAGTCCAAGTCTGAGCAAGCTCCACAAGTTTTTCTGACTTACGCTACCTTGGGTTGAAGCAAAGTGGAAGCAAGTTTCTATTAAATGTATGATTTAAATATGACTACATTGCAAGTTGTACACAGTGAAACATTTGTGTTTAAAGGTTTCCAACTTGGCCCATAAAACAAGCTTTTAAACTTAATAGGGCCCTCCAACACTTCGAAAAGTGCACTGTTGTAGCCAAACACCGTCAGCAGCTAACACGAGAGATTATGGAGTCCAATGAAATGCAAATGCTGGGTGATCGATGTATCAGCATGCCTTCGCTTGCTCTGACTAAAATAGAAAGCGAGTTTCTGGCTTTGACACAATTGATTGTGAACTTGTGCTGAGCTGTGGCGTTGTAACCATATAATGAGATGATGATTGTCTTGCTGTGATGCAATGCATTGCGCGGTGGTGTTCCGTCATGAGTATATATTTCCAGCATTTTCGTTAATAAAATTTCAGTTGTCAGCGCTCTTTCTGTCCTTGTATCTTCTTCTGTAGTTACATCGTAACTACTCGTAGTCTTGCGCTGTACAAATATGTTGAATCCCTATCACCAACTAGCCCAAGCATCTGTCTTATCAAGTTATGAAATAAAAACACTGTATACCCAAAATTTCCAAAACAAAGAAAATTCAGAATATACGATTTCAGAATAAATGACCCAAGAACAGTACAACAAATTTATAAATGATGCATATGATGGTTCTATTCAAATAGACAAAGAAAATTGGAAGCGAGGTGCCACCTCATTGCTAGTGCCGTGCGGTATAAAGCATTGCTTGATTTGTTTTTGTAACACACATGAACTCAGTTTTCTCAATAAACTTTTGTTCTTATTGCGATAAGAGCTTACAAGTGTTTTAATATAGATGGATGTTATGATATGATCCCACTATAAATACAAATGTCCAATGAAATTCGCCGTTTAAAATTAACATGGTTGCAGGCACTATAACCTTACTGAGTCTTGAAAGGTCGCTTCACGGCATTGCGAATATCCCCAAAGTGGTTGTTTTCACCGCACAGAGAACCTATGCGGCAGTGAAACCACCTTTCAAAGCGATTACACACGGTGAAATATGTCTCACAGGCGCAGCCACTCAGTGATGTTCCGTGCAGGAAATTTTTGTTTTATAGGGGAATATTCGCCTGTCATTTTGAGCCAAAAGAAATCTTCGCAATATTGCAGGGTATTTCAGGAATGGTTAAATTCTCATATGACGACCGATAATTAGCGGTCACAGTGCGCCTTCATCTGCTGTTATCGGTTCTGGTGCATGCACCACGCTAGCAGAACCCTTGAGATTTGATATACGCGGAGCGATTTCTAGTTCATTATTAGTGTTAGACTTGAAGCCCGCAATGTGCAGTGTACTGTCACTATATGAATGAATATGCCATGGCTTTGTTGTGCGGCAGCGGGTAGGCTAGTCATGATTTCAAAAGTGGCCAGTACACCATACACGTGTAATTATAGTGTTTGCGTAGATGAGCGCGGAAATGAGTACTGTTATGCAGGGAAATATGCTGGAACTTTCGTCAACGTTAACAGGGAAAAATCCCCGAAATAGGGAATTTTCATGTCTATGACTGCGAATTCTTCGGCGTAGAACGAAACATTACTGGCCACAGTGTACATTCTGAATCGGCGGTGACGTCAGACCACTGGGTCGTGTCCACGTGGTGTCCACGAAGGCGATCGCTCCACGAAGTTCGTCCTACCACTGTGGTTGTGACCGTCAAGTTTGTACGAGTTAGTTAGTTAGTTAGTTAATTATGTTGGGTTTTGTGGCGCAAGAGCAACTAAGGCTATGCTGCGCCAGACTCATGGTGAGAATACTTACAGCAAACAAGGCTATGACAATGACTCTGAAATGTCTTAACGGCGATGACATATGAATATGATGAGCGGAGAAGCGTGGCTGTATAAAGGCCTAAAAGGATTGGCTCCGTAAACACGTGAAGTATATATCTCTTCTAAGATTATGTGTGTGATGCTCGGGGTGGTCAATGTGTATGGTTGGTGCATGAGGTTATGTTAAACCGTAACGGCTTTTACATAGCACTAATACCACACCCGTGTCCTTATACCTAAGGGCAGGGAGGCAAGTGCCTCGTTGTAAATTCGAGCTGCAGCAGATGCCTCTCCGAAGAGGCTGTGCTACGAGTCACATCAGTCAAGTTTTGCTATGTCTAGCAGTAGCATAGTTTAGTGTAGTTAGACCTTGTTCAGAAGTTGTGCTTCATTTAAAAAGCTGATCACATCAGCTATAGGTATTAGGGCGTCATCGCCCAATAGTAGCATTGTATGAAAGGGAATATTTAACCTGTAAAACATACGGAAATGTTTTTCTCTTAATGTTTCCATATGTGGGCAAGCTATTAAAATGTGCATTACAGTTAGTTGCTCCTGACACTTATCGCATGTTGGGGCTTCTTCGCCTGCCAATAGGTAATTATGTGTGATGTGCGTGCGACCTATTCGTAGTCGACATATAACTACTTCGATAAAACGCGCTTGATGAAGACAGGTCTTCCATTCACCAAGAACAGGTTTAATTAGGTGAAGTTTGTTGTTTTGTTGTAATTTCCATTCCTGCTGCCAGTGAAAGGTGGTGGCCCGGCGAACAGCTTGAATCCCATCTCTGGCAGGTATGTTGGTTTTTGACTCGCGCATCTCTTTTGCTGTTGCAGCTAGTTGGTCTGCCCTTTCATTGCCTGGGATCCCGACATGACTCGGGACCAAACAGAGGCGTATGGTGTGGTCATCAGGTGTGTGGGATAGCATGTTTAAAATATCGCCTATGAATGGCTCATACTGAGATTTATAATTGAGACTTTTCAGTGCGCTTAACGAGTCTGTAAATATTACGGCTTTTTTATGTTTTGAGCTTATAATGTATCGTACTGCCATCCATAACGCATAGCACTCAGCGGTGTAGATGGATACGAACTGTGGTAGTCTAGTTATTTGCTCATGTGTTGCTCCTACCACACTGCTTCCAACATAAGCAGATGTCTTCGAACCATCAGTATAAAATTCTTCGTAAGTGTTGTACGTTTGTTGTAATGTAAAGAATTCTTGTAGTATATGTTCACGTGGGGTGTTTTGTTTTCTTATATGTGTGAGTGAAAAATCCAAGAATTTGGAGAAATCCCTCCATGGGGCCAAACTGGGTGGCCTTCTGGCAATGGAGAGTGCTTCATTAGGAATATTCAGGGCATGAAATTTTTCTTCAACTGGAACTTTCGCTGCTGGAACTTTCGTCAACGTTAACAGGAAAAAATCCCCGAAATAAGGAATTTTCATGTCTATGACTGCGAATTCTTCGGCGTAGAACGAAATATTACTGGCCACAGTGTACATGCTGAATCGGCGGTGACGTCAGACCACTGGGTCGTGTCCACGTGGTGTCCACGAAGGCGATCGCTCCACGAAGTTCGTCCTACCACTGTGGTTGTGACCGTCAAGTTTGTACGAGTGCCGATCGCATTGTTGCACAATATCGAGGCACAATGGAGGAGATGCGTCAGCCACTTGAGGTCGTTAGAGATGACCAGCAGTCTACTGAGCACGAGTCCGTGTTCCGGGCGAACTTGGCCGACGAAGACGCCGTCAATGAATGGATGGAAGCGTACAGCGTACGGACCAACACTTCTTGGATTGTCTGGCGCGTCCAGAGTGCTGGGGAAAGGTGGGTTTGTCTTGTCGATGCCATTTACTGCACTACAGCCGTTTGAGCGATCATTTACACAGGGCTTACAGCTGAAATCATAGTTTCGAAATTCCGCGCCGCGCTACAAGGCGATTTTATTGGTGTCATGGCGGCAGCTTCATTTGCGGTAATGAGGTTGCTGCGGCAATTGCGCCGAGATGTGAAAACTGCTACATACTGAAACATTTAGACCGAAGAGGCACAATTAACGCTGAGCGTGCGCCAAGACGTTTTCGCGGTCTTTCGGCGAAAAAAAAAAGTGGTAGGCGATCGAAACACGAGTGCTTGACCATTTTTCACCATGGCGAAAAAACGCGTTCTGTCCCGTGTCCTCTACGCGCCTACTTGCGCATGATATTCAATTGTGCTGCCAATCGGTAGTCTAGGCTCCTCAGGGAATGTGAGCCAAACATAGCCGCGGTCTTTCGGCGAAAAAAAAAGTGGTAGGCGATCGAAACACGAGTGCTTGACCATTTTTCACCATGGCAAAAAAACGCGCTCTGTCCCGTGTCCTCTACGCGCCTACTTGCGCATCATATTCAATTGTGCTGCCAATCGATAGTCTACCCTTACAAAAATGGTTCTTGAATTTCTGATTACATCTTGATATGTTTTTGATGACACATCAGAATGTAATCATAAACTCGAGAGCTAGTGACTTTTATCATCAAGATGGCAGCCGGCACTTAACAGAGAATACACTTCACAAATTATGCAGAAAAATCTACGCAGATTTTCAGCATGTAAACCTGATGTATAAACACTAAAGACATTTAACATTAAGTTCACAGCAGCCACTTAGCAGAGAATACTCAGTATATGATCCTAATTTTTGTGCGAAATATTTCCTAGTAAAAGTTAGCTATATCGCTTAAGAGATGTACACGAAGGTTGAAGCCTATAGACTTTTCATAGTCAAATATGGACCAAGAGGTTCAAACCCCGAACCTCTGGATCCAGATGTTCGGGGTTTGTGTACATATCACTTCGAGGAGATATATAATTTCGACCAACTTGTTTTGAGTAATATTTAGCTGTCTGATTTGAACTATGTGGTTTATCATGCCTATTCAATTGATCCAACACGGGGTCCGGACAGGAAGGTGTGGTCGAGTGTCATTTTGTGCTCTGTACCACATTGAGAAAAAAAGTTCGGGGGTGGGGGGGGGGGGGCACGGGCCCGCTGCGCCACCCCTTGGATGCGCCTCTGGTTCAGACATTGATGGGGCGGCAAATTTCGCTGCATATTTTTACACAGCGTCGCGTTTTGACAGAAATGGCCTCAGTGCCAGAGGGAGGAGGTTGAGCGGGGGGGAGGCACTGTATAGCAATACTTATATCGTACACCCCCCACCCCCCTCGAATGACAACTCTGTGCACACCTCTGGAACGCATTTCACCTCGTTCCGAGTGCTAACTACTTTTTCCTGTGTCATAATCATGACTGGGGGCACAGCCAGGGGGTATGGGGGAGTTAAAATGTTCAATTTTGTATGAGAATATATGCACGCACACATACAAACCCATGCACAAACATACACAAATTATCGTTGAGCCCCGGCCACCCTAAAAAATTTCTGGCTACGCTACTAACCACGACTGTGATTTTGCCATACCTTTTCAGCATCTCTTTGTCTTAGTATCAATGTCCAAACCCATTGATCCACTTTTGAAGTTGCAACCATTTTTGCTGAGTCACGGTCATCTAGTGAACATGGCTATAACTCTTATCCCATTATTTGACCTGTACCTTTCTATACAACCATCACAACCAGCTTCACAGTTGTTTAAACTTACCAGGCATCATTTTCATGCTATGCTGACTCAACTCATGCCTTAATCATTCTAGGTTCATCATCATGGCTCTCATCATCGCTATTGCAACCCAGCTTGTGTGAACTACTGGCACTAACATGCAATTCTGATCACTTTTTTTATTTTTTGACTGTCCACCCACTTGCACTGTCAACCTATGAGCGCGACTATAATGTTAACCTAGCTTTAGTCATGTCCTTCTTCAACTTGGACATTCTTTGGTATATCACATACCATGATTATTCATTTTATTCACGAGATATCAATTCTTTTTCAATCTTTTCATCATTTCGTCTCCTCTTTTGGAAGGTCACTTGGTAACGATACATATTAAAGCTTCCTAAAGCATTCACTGATGTGTACAAACACAGTGCAGATGTAATCTCACACTAGCATATAGGAATATAAATTACAAGAATTTTTCATAATTATCTTGATGAAATTCAGATATTCAATTCAGGTGCTACAGCCATGTTTTGTTTTTTTTTTCTTGGCAGGCAGACCACAAGTTATTTTGTTGCGTGTTAGAACGTCGGACCCCAAACATGCATGCCGAACAGTGCGAAGATGAGTCTTCCTTACTTTTCCTGATAATGAATTGTCAACTAAGATTCCTTTGCTGATATGTAGGCAAACAAATCGAGGTCGATATTGATTCATATTGAAATTTCCATTTCTCTTACTCCATGCCATGGATGCAGAGTGCTTATATATGCATACATACATATACAATTGTGTCGTGTGGTGTAAATTAACCTTATTAATTGTAATATACATACAGAGAAAAGACGAAGCAGCAGTTTGACCAATATAAGGGCAGGAGTGAAGAGAGTAAGAGACATTAGTTAAAGAGGAAGCAAGTGTGGAACATAAGAACAAGGTGCTTCTCGTGATGGATGGTTTTGACTAAGTGTTAAGGCTTCACATACCTCAATAGTTTTTAACCCATGGGCGTACTATTTGTTAAAGGTGCACCATGCAAAGCAAACAGCTAACAACTGTCACCCTGACAAGGGAGAAAAATTTGCTGCGAGTTGCCCTGGAAAAGTAAATGTGATTGATTTTGCTGTAAATTCTACTGAAGTTCACATTTTCTTAACAATGACCAATTATAGAATCTCGCATGTTGAGTTCTCAACAAACCTAAAAGAAACAGAATAGAAAAAAACATTTCTTTTCAACAAGTTTATTCAGAAAAGCACATGTGTGATTGATATCTTAAGCAATTTCGACGTACGATACCCATAAGTTTACTATACTTAAGGAACAGCTAATCCCCACAGCCATAATAAACCACATCCAAGAAAGTAAAACAAAGTAAAAACTATACAGATGCAGAGCACTTTGCATATATGTGTGAAACACAAAAGGTAATTACTTTAGAGCAGTGACTTCCGCTGTACACTGCTTATCAATTAATTATGGGAAACAATGAAAACATAAGAGGCTTCATGTTGACATAATATTAAACAGCCATATGTAACACAAAAGTGACATACTTGTGACACTTTTTTGAAGTACTACATAAATACCAAAACAAATAAATTTCTAAGCACATTTTGAACTAAGCTTCTTAGCTGTGTAATACACAATGATATTTGAATCGATCACCTCGATGCTCGATTCAAATATGTCAAAAAGCTTCAGACGAAAAGCACTTCAGAACCTCATGCCAGTGGTATCAACAAGGGGAGTATGGATGCTGCGATTGAAGCACAACTGTGTGAGGAGAGAACAAACACTAGTAACGAAAAACAAAGTTTTGTTAAAGGGTGAAGCAATCTTCATATTTTACAATGTGGGAATCGAGAGCAACCGCCACCCTGGCGCCTGTTTACCCAGCTAGCACATGTGGCAGAACCACGGGGCCCCGAGTGCAGTGGCCCGCCATTATTTGGCAGTATGGCTGCCGTGGCTATGCTGCCAGTCCTTTTGTCTGGTGAAAGCTGCACGCCAGCTTGTCAGAGTGGAACCACGTGTTCGGACATGTCCAAGCGAAGCGCTCGCTTACCCTCAGGCGGGTCACATGGGCACGCTAGCACACGTCACTGCGCTTGGCCTGTCCCTGCTGGCTGCCTGTGACATCCCCTCTCCCCAGAGCTTGCTTCTACCTGACGCTGGCTTGCTGTGAGATGCTCTCAGGCTGGCACGAGAGGTTTATGCCCACAACAAACATGTATTTGCCAATCAATTTTATTTAGGTGCAATCTGCAAAGATTGTACGGCCTCTGATTTATGGTGGTGCAATTTTAATTTTTGCTGTCCACGGTGTTTCGAGCTACATTTCATTGTGGGCGAATGCGTGGAGTGCTGTGTCCGACCAGCAAATTATCCTGCGGGAGGATACGGCCCACGTTTAATGCCATACTCATCCCTCGGTACCTGTGGAAATGATGTGCTGAGCAAGGACGTCCGAGGACTTATGTCTAGATAACACCCCGGGACAACTGCAGTTCACAGTAGTGTACTCACTGCACGCATCTTTACAAATCAGCAATCGTGGGACCTGGTTTCCATCGTCACGACACGGCATGCCTACCATATTTCATGTTATTGGTAAGCACATGGCCAAGCCATCTTTCACAATGCTCATAAACGATTACAGGTAAAGTTGATTAATCATAGATTAAAGCAAAACATAGTCTACATAGTGTCCATAAAATTTTGGTACTTATCACCACATTTGGTGCTCATTTTGTACAGTGCAATAATATTTTACTATGACCATTAATTAAATTGCAATGGCATAATTTTAGCATGACTAGACGTTAATTCTTGGGAACGAAGCCCACGAACAACACAATCAATGTACACTTGACGAGAACTGCGTATAAGTAAGGCAAACAATGCTGCAAATATGAAAAATAAGCTGCTTCTTGCTTTGCGGTACGCATCACAGATTTTTCCGCTAAACTCTTGCCAGGTGGTAAAGCAGCCCTCGTGGTTCTCATACTTCGATTTTTACAGTGATATGCCATGTCATACAGCCTCTACGTGGCCTCAGCAAGGAACTTTTCATTCACTCTGCAAATAAACAAATCCCCATCGGAAGCCGGTGCAAGACATTTTTCCACTGAAACAAGTGACACACGCTTGATTTCAGCAGTACATTCAACTTTAACAAAATGGTAGGGTTCATCCTTGCAGAACACCTCAAGCATGTTGTGCTTCACAATGTACACCTGAACAGAGAGCACTGTCTCCTTTAGGCATGCACACTGTTCATGCCCCTGTGAGTAGTACACACTAATGTCCCGAAGGCGGCCAAACAACCCATTGATAATGACGAATGAATTTACCCTTCGCGATCTGTCCAGATCCGCAGTGCAATATGCAACGTTTCCGATGCTCATCTTTCGAAAATGAGTGCCATCCGCACTTCGCACTGCTTTACCATAGAATGTAGTGGTCCCATTCTGCACAGATCGTTTTCTTAATTCGTAGCCCTTCATTTGTGCCTTGAACAAATTCTGAGTGTGTGCATTTTCTCTTGCAACATTACTCCAAAGCGTAGGCAAGGCTTGCATGAGGAAGAACTTGTCAATAATCTGTTTTTCGGGGTACCTGGTCCCTTTGACCATTTTCACAAGCTTTCCATTCATAGATTCAAATCCGAACATTGAATGTGCCCACAGTGGACCCCAATGCTTCACTGTGTCAACAAGGTGAAGCAGCAGATGCGCATTGTATGTCATGTTTGTTATGCCATATAGCTCCTGGTACTCTTTGACAAACTTTACCATTTCATTTTTCATAATGTTGAGCCTGTCAAGGGCTACGCAATCGCTCAACAAGTAGTACATTATGTCAACGAATGAGACCCAGTGGCGGTAATTCTTTTCTGGAACATTGCAAGCCAACACAATTGGCAAATAAAACAACAACCGTTTCCGCCAGTCAGCACATTTCCAGTGTTTCAGGTCATTCAGTGATCTTGGAAGCCTTGATATTTCCCAGATTGGTTGCAGGCTGAGCAGCTTCTCGTTCAATTCACTCAAGTGAAGGCGAAGCTTAAAACTACGACACCTCTTAGAGTTTAACCACAGCAATGTCGTAGCTTTTACAAAACCTGCACACACAGCATGCATGTAGTCAACCACAAAGCCAGTAGGAAAGTCAAAGTGGTTCAGCAGCGTGAGGACACTTGTAGCCTTTATGCCACGGCTCACTTGCTCTTGCTTTCTTCTGGCTTTTTGGGCATAATGCTGAAATGACTCATTAGTACGGAGCTTTATAGCAGAAGTGGAGACTGGGTAGACACGGCAATGCCCATTACCCTTTGCAATGACATCTCCAGGATACTCGCACCATGCGCAACCGTACTTCCCATTAAACTGAGTCATGCCCATAACTTCACATCTTGCGACACTGTCCACCGTGCATGGGCCAGGGAAAACCTTCATATTTTTTTTCTGCCCATGTGAATCTTCCCATGTCATGGCGGTAGAAGAAAGCACATTCAGCGACTTCACAAAAGGCAGGAGGAACGTATTCATTACAGGCTTTTTGGGCCCAAACCACAGGCCAGCAAGGACGAGCCTCTGGACCCTCTCTTTATACGTCAGCTCATTAATTTGAGCAAGGAGACGCCAGAATCCAAACTTGCTGCTTTCAAAAAGTGGAACACCATCGGTGTTAAATGTCAGCGAAACATCATTAGGACCCATGGGAATACTTTTGTAGCCAATGCCTGTCGTGATGTCTGTGACATCGAAAGCGGGGGACGACTGAGCAGGCACAACCTCAGCTGTTTTCAAAATATCACAGATTTGTGATTCTATGTTAAATTAAAAAAAATATGATGAACTTTTTAGCAGTGCACTGATGTCATGATGCACATTGCAGTGCTCGCAAAAAACGATAGATGCCATTTCAGCAGTCCCAATGTAGTTGCAACAATTGCTACAGTATAAATCTCTGTTCTTTGCACTCTCAGGAGAGCTGAAATGTCTAAAAAATTTGTACTTTGAACAAGGCAGCTCTGTTTTTTCCGGCAGATGAGCGCGCAATAACTGAAGCAAGCTCTCGGTGGCTTCTTTCGATGCGTCATGGCGGAGGCTGTGGCCCATAATCAGCAAAATGCTCTCTGCCCTGGTGATCTTCGAACCTGGATACAGCTCCTCGTTCTGTTAGATGCAAAGTAACAAAAATGTTTATACCACAGGCATGCACACAAAAACTACACGCTTATATGGTAGTCCATAACAAGCATGCATGTCCCGTCAGCTTAATTACAGCTATGACAATGGATGACTATTTTTGTTACCATTAAAGAAATGCCTATCTCCGTGTCTATACACATTGATACATTAAAGCTTTCACCAGTCAAACACCACCTTTGCACATATACCAAAGGGACAGCAATGCCACGTGAAAAAGCATATTTTTCACTAGGTGGTGCTGTGAATTTATAGATTATAAAAGGAGTGCAGGCACGGATGGAGGGCGAATGGGTAGTGGGTGAATTGCAAAATGGGTTCCAGGAACAAAGAAGGTTAGGGGATAATCTGTTCTCATTAACGCAGTGCATTGAAACAGCAAAAAAATGAGCACAGGCCTTTATTGCTGGAATCCATGTAAATCAAGCGACGTTACGACAGTGTAATTCAAGAGGATCTGTGGGGCACACTAGATGCACTGGAAGTCGAATATTGAGTAGCTAACCTCTTAAAAAATACATATGAAGGTAATAGGGTGCTGATAAAATGGGAAAAATGGGTCCCTGAACCTATAGAGATACAGCGGCGGCTCAAACAGGATGTCCTCTCTCTCCCTCATTGATGATGTTTGAAGTTTTGTGGCGCAAGGGCCGTTTCACGGCCAAAGAGCGCCAGTTCATGTTACTAAGAATATGGACAATGATTGTGATAAGCGGCTGTATAAAGGCCATAAAATTCCTCGCGGTAAGGCGGGTAAAAACATACAAGTAATAAAATCATGACCATGCCGTGAAAGGTGTGTGTGGTGAGGATAGATGAGAAGGGTTGGTGATTATAAAAGACGATGGTGGATATGATTGGCATTAGCACAAGTGCCTCACTCGTTTATACCCTTGCGTCCAAGGGCCGTGAGGCAAGTGCTTTCTTGTGTAACCACCGCAGCAAATACCTCTCTGGAGAGGTCATGCTACGGGATGCCTGGGTATATGATATGGAAACTATGAATTTCTTTAAAAAACGCTAACAATGATTTGTGACTAAAAAGCGGTTCCCTACCGACGAACATTGCAGGGTGTAAAGGTATATGTTGTCGGTAGGGTAATGGAAAGTGTTGATGATGATGTTTGAAGTTTTGTGGCGCAAGGGCCGTTTCACGGCCAAAGAGCGCCAGTACATGTTACTAAGAATATGGACAATGATTGTGATAAGCGGCTGTATAAAGGCCATAAAATTCCTCGCGGTAAGGCGGGTAAAAACATACAAATAATAAAATCATGACCATGCCGTGAAAGGTGTGTGTGGTGAGGATAGATGACAAGAGTTGGTGATTATAAAAAACGATGGTGGATATGAATGGCATTAGCACAAGTGCCTCACTCGTTCATGCCCTTGCGTCCAAGGGCCGTGAGGCAAGTGCTTTCTTGTGTAACCGCCGCAGCAAAAACCTCTCTAGAGAGGTCGTGCTACGGAATGCCCGGGTGTATGATATGAAAATTATTAATTTCTTTTAAAAACGCTAACAATGATTTATGACTAAAAAGCGGTTCCCTACCGACGAACATTGCAGGGTGTAAAGGTATATGCTGTCGGTAGGGTAATGGAAAATGTCGTTTTCTTAGAGTTTCTAAGTGTTTGCACTGGATTAATATGTGAAGGACTGTCAATGCCTCTCCACATCTGTCACACAAAGGTGGATCACCACCGGACAAAAGATGCGTGTGTGTCGTGTATATGTGTCCTATCCTGAGTCTTGTTAGTGTTACCTCTGTTAGACGTGATTTTGATACTGGTGGCCAATGGCCAAGGTGTGGCTTGATAACGTGTAGTTTGTTTTGTGTGTGTGTATCCCACTTGCTCTGCCAGTAGTCCCTGAGTTTTCGTTTGAGAGACGGCTTAAGATCAAGGGCCGGGATTGATATCGGTGTAATGGCGGTGCTTTCGTGGGCGGATGCAGCAAGCTGATCCGCCATCACGTTGCCTTGAATCTCACGGTGCCCGGGCACCCAGCACACAACAACGTGTCTGTTGAGTGTGTGGAGGGTGCATAAAATGGAGTAAAGTGAAACTAGGACAGGGTTTTTTTGTTTTTTAAGACTGTGCAGAGCCGTTACCACACTGAGGGAGTCTGTATAAATTACTGCTTTTTGTATTTGTGATTGTTTGATGTGCTTAGCTGCCACAAGTATCGCGTAAGCTTCCGCTGTGAAGATACTTGTGCCTGGATGTAGAGGGCCAGCATCCGAAAAGGAAGGGCCAACAGCAGCGTAGGACACAGAGGAGTTAGACTTAGAGGCATCTGTAAAAAACTCAGGACGTGTGTATTTGTGTTGAAGTTCCAAGAAGTATGTTCGAATATGGGCAATAGGCGCATGTTTAGTAACTTCTAAAAAAGACACATCGCAATCTATAGTCTGCCACTGCCACGGTGGCGGGTATGCTACAGGGGCCATTAAACTGTGTTCGAGTGACACTCCAGTGTCCTCAGCTAGACCCTTCAGGCGAACTGAGAAGGGCTGCCTCATTGAAGGCCTGTTTTGAAAAAGAATCGAGCTCGACAAGTCATTAATAGCAGAGTATGAGGGGTGCCTCTTGTCTGCTTTCACCTTAAAGAAATATACAAAGGACATGTAGGTTCTTTGCAGATGAAGCGACCACTCATTTGACTCAACGTAAAGGCTTTCTACGGGGCTGGTGCGAAAAGCACCCGTAGAAAGGCGGATGCCCGAATGGTGCACGGGATCCAGCATCTTCAAAGCACTTTGAGTCGCTGACTGATAAATAATAGCCCCATAATCTAAGCGGGTGCGAATAAGGCTTCTATACAGGTTCATGAGGCATTTCCTGTCACTACCCCACGTAGTACGTGACAACACTTTTATAACATTCATGGCTTTTAAACATTTTGTTTTTAAATACTTTATGTGGGGTACGAAGGTCAACTTGTTGTCCAAGATTAAGCCTAAGAATTTATGCTCAGCTTTGACGGACAGTTGTTGCCCGTTCAGTTGAATGTCGGGCTCCGAGTGCATGCCTCTCTTTCGAGAGAACAAGACACACGTGCTTTTTTGTGGGTTAAGTCGAAATCCGTTTTCATCTGCCCATTTGGAGACCTTATTTAAACCCAGCTGCACCTGCCGCTCACACATGGCCAAGTTGCATGACTTGAAGCCAAGCTGGACGTCGTCGACATATGTACAATAGAACAACATGCGGGGAATGGACAAGTGCAAAGAATTCATTTTGATGATAAAAAGTGTGCAACTAAGCACACCACCTTGTGGCACGCCTGTTTCCTGGACGAATGTTTGGGAGAGCACACTGCCTAGACGGACACGGAATGTCCGGTTTGACAGGTAACTTTCGATTATGTGGAACATTCTTCCGCGCACGCCAAGGTGTGACAGGTCTCTTAGAATTCCGAAACGCCATGTTGTATCATAAGCCTTTTCGATATCGAGGAACACAGAGAGAAAATATTGTTTATGGACGAACGCGTCTCTGATCTGTGCCTCGATACGAACAAGGTGGTCTGTGGTGGATCTACTTTCTCGAAACCCGCACTGAAATGGGTCGAGCAAATTATTTGTTTCAAGAAAATGTACAAGTCGGCAGTTTATCATTTTTTCGAAGACTTTGCACAAGCAGCTTGTAAGTGCTATAGGCCTATAACTCGAGGGTAAAGAAGGGTCCTTGCCCTCTTTCAAAATGGGAATAACAATAGCCTCTTTCCAGGAGGTAGGAATAGTGCCAGAAGACCAAATAGCATTGTACAAACAAAGTAAGGTTTTTCGGGTTTCATTTGGTAGGTTTTTTAACATTTCATACATCACACGGTCAGAACCTGGGGCAGAAGTACCGCAGGAGTTTAGAGATGTTCGGAGCTCAGCTAGACTGAAAGCTTGGTTATATGCCTCGTATCTGGTGGATTTGTGTTCGAGTTTCTGCTTTTCAATTCTTGTTCTGTATTTTTGGAAGGTGTCAGTATAGTGGGATGAGCTGGATACCTGTTCGAAGTGTGCACCGAGGAAGTTTGCTTGATCTTCCAAGGTATCACCCTGAGTGTTTACGAGTGGAAGTGTGTGTACTTGTTTCCCTGCTATCCTACCGACCATGTTCCAGACTTTTGCCTCCTGTGTGTATGAATTGATCCCCGACAAAAACTTCTGCCAGCTTTCTCTTCTGGCCTGCCGACGCGTTCTCCTTCCTTGAGACTTTATTTTCTTGAACGTGTCAAGATTTTCCGCCGTTGGCGAGTTGCGCAGCAATCTCCATGCCCTGTTCTGTTCCTTTCGCGCATTATGACACTCCGTGTTCCACCATGGGACGTGTCGTTTGCGGGCATTCCAGATGTTTGCGGTATGCACCTGGCTGCTGCGTCAGTTAGAAAAGCTGTGAAGTACTTCACAGCTTCATCTATGTCTAACCTACATATGTCTGTCCAACTCAAACGTGTAGTGTTGTGGAACTGTTCCCAGTCTGCTTTGTTCATCAGCCATTTGGGAACATGTAGAGGACATTCATATGTTGTTTGTGAACTCAACACTACAGGAAAATGGTCACTTCCATATAGATTATTTATGATTTTCCATTTCAGTAGGGGTAGGAGTGAAGGCGATACGATGCTGAGGTCTATAGACGAGTAAGTTTTGTTGGCAACGTTATAGTATGTTGGCTCTTTCCTATTCAACAAACAGGCACCGGAAGAGAAGAGAAATTGTTCAATGAGACGACCTCGTGCATCACAGCGAGAATCGCCCCAGAGTCCACTATGTGCATTTAGGTCGCCAAGAAGCAAATATGGTTCAGGCAGTTCGTCTATTAACGACTGAAATTCACGTCTTTCAAGACGGTGGTGGGGAGGTACATACAAAGAGCAAATGGTGACGAGTTTGTTTAAGAGTACCGCTCGAACAGCCACCGCCTCAAGGGATGTCTGGAGTGGTAAATGTGTACACGCTACTCCTTGGTTAACAATAATGGCTACGCCACCGGATGACGCCACAGCATCATCTCGGTCCTTTCGGTATATGACGTAAGCACGTAAAAAATTTGTTGTGGAGGATTTTAGGTGTGTTTCTTGTACACACAGCACTTGAGGTGAGTATTTGTATAAAAGCTCTTGTACGTCGTCGAGGTTCTTAAGCAGTCCTCTGACGTTCCAATGTATAATTTGTGTGTCCATATTGGAAGTAAAGTAGTGCTGTGTGTACGTTAGGGGAGTGACTTGTTTAAGCTGAAAGGTCAAGCTCAAGTACCAGGGCCATTGTCAGGCCCTGTTATGGGCTTTTTAGTTTTCTTGGCGCGCTCCAGAGAGCCGCGCCGTTCTTTTGGCACCAGGGGTGCCGCCGTATCCATTGCCTCCTCGGAGGCACTGGATGCTCGCTCATGCGAGCTGGTTTTTCGAAGGTTGGGCCTTGCCTGGCGGGGTGAGGCCTTGAGACCCGAGGACCCTGGAGTCCCTGGTCTCTGTTCAATAGTAGGCGGAGTAGCCTGAACTACTGCCGCCTTGGGGGCAGGTGCCACAGCCGTCGGCTCGCTCTGCGCTGGCCGAAGGAGTGGCGAGGGCTGGTGCGGCGTTGCCCCCTGACGCGCCGCATCAGCATATGTAGCGCCATAAAATGGCGACACTCTTCGTCTTGCTTCCTTGAATGTGATATTTTCTTTTATTTTCAATGTGATGATTTCCTTTTCTTTTTTCCAAAATGAGCAAGACCGTGAGTATGCGGCATGATTTCCACCACAGTTCACACAGTGTGATGGTTCTTCGCAATTGTCAGAATTGTGGCCTGACACTCCACATTGTGCACAAGTTTGGTGACCACGACAGCTTTGTGAGCCATGGCCATACTTCTGGCATTTAAAACAACGACGTGGGTTAGGTATGTATGGTCTGATCGACGTCTTTGTGTAGCCTGTTTGAATACTTTCTGGGAGATTACTGGAAGCGAACGTGAGTATTAGGTGTTTTGTTGGTGTTGCCTTGTTGTCTCTTCTAATGGTGATCCTTTGTACATTGGTCACATTCTGACTCTTCCACCCCTCCAGAAGTTCCTCTTCAGTCAAGCTGAGCAGATCAGCATCAGATACTACTCCACGGGTTGTGTTCATGGATCTGTGTGGCGTTACAGTGATGGGAGTGTCACCAAAAGTTGAAAGATTCTGTAGCTTTTCGAACTGTTCTTTTCCTCGGACTTCAAGGAGGAGGTCTCCGCTGGCCATTTTGGTAACTTTGTACCCGGCTCCAAGAGTTTCTGTGAGACATCTGGCTACTACAAAGGGTGATACCGTTCTGGCTTGCTTGCTGCTTATTTCACTATGTATAACATGAAAATGGGGGAAGTTTTCACTTGATCGGTTGAAAAAGCCTAAGTCTTCGGTGCGTACACGCTTTAAGGCGGTACGATCACTTAATAGGGGAAATGCTTTATGCATGCCAGTTTAATTTTCTTCAGAAGCGTTGGCGGCCACCCACCACGGAGCCCAACAAGGGGACGCTACAAGTTTGTGGATGCTAAAACCTGCAGACGCCAGCCGTACAACGCAACTATAACCCAATGCGCCTAGACCAAGGTAGGCTATTTGCACAGGGTTAACCCTCGCCGCCAGGAAGTTTGGAAGTAAGCAGAAGAGAGTAGAAGACAGGACAGATAAACAGTAAGAGATAAAGACGAAGATGTAGGGAGAGAGAGATAGGAAAAGGCGACTGCCGATTTCCCCTGGGTGGGTCAGTCCAGGGGTGCCGTCTACGTGAAGCCGGGGCCAAAGAGGTGTGTTGCCTCTGCTGGGGGGCCTTAAAGGTCCAATCACCCAGCGTCAGCTCAACCCCCAGGATCCCCTTTTCCCCGGGCACGGCAAAGCCACGCACGGCTAGGCGTGGGAGGGAGTAGAAACTCCCCCGTTAGCTCGGGTCCGTGGTGTCGCTACACACCAAACGCCTACTTACGCAGGCGCCCCTGCGGGGTAATGGAAAGTGTTGTTCTCTTACAGTGTCCAATTGTTTGCACTCAATTAAAATGTGAAGGACTGTCAATGGTTCTCCACATCTGTCACACAATGGTGGATCGCCACCAGACAAAAGGTGTGTGTGTGTCATGTATGTGTGTCCTATCCTGAGTCTCGTTAGTATTACCTCTGTATGACGCGATTTCGATACGGGCAGCCAATGACCAAGGTGTGGCTTAATAATGTGTAGTTTGTTTTGTGTATGTGTATCCCACTTGCTCTGCCAGTATACTCTGAGGTTTCGTTTGAGAGACGGCTTGAGATCAAGGGCCGGGATCGATATCGGTGTAGGGGCACTGCTTTTGTGGACGGATGCAGCGAGCTGATCCGCCCTCACGTTGCCTTGAATCTCACGGTGCCCTGGCACCCAGCACACTACAACATGTTGTTTGAGTCAGTAGAGTGTGCATAAAGTGGAGTAAAGTGAGACAAGGACTGGGTTTTTGTGTTTTTTAAGAGTGTGCAGAGCCGTTACTACACTGAGGGAGTCTGTATAAATTACTGCTTTTTGTATTTGTAATTGCTTGATGTGTTTAGCCGCCGCAAGTATCGCATAGGCTTCCGCTGTGAAGATACTTGTGTCTGAATGTAGAGGGCCAGCATCCGAAAAGGATGGACCGACAGCAGCGTAGGACACAGAGGAGTTAGTCTTGGAGGCATCTGTGAAGAACTCAGGACGTGAGTATTTGTGTTGAAGTTCCAGGAAATATGTTCGGATATGGGCAATAGGCGCATGTTTAGTAACTTCTAAGAAAGACACATCGCAATCTATAGTTTGCCACTGCCACGGTGGAAGGTATGCAACAGGGGCCATTAAACTGTGTTCGAGTGACACTCCAGTGTCTTCAGCTAGACCCTTCAGGCGAACCGAGAAGGGCTGCCTCATTGAAGGCCTGTTTTGAAACAAAATGGAGCTCGACAAATCATTAATTGTAGAGTATGAGGGGTGCTCCTTGTCTGCTTTCACCTTAAGGAAGTAAACAAAGGACATGTAGGTTCTTTGCAGATGAAGCGACCGCTCATTTGACTCAACGTAAAGGCTTTCTACGGGGCTGGTGCGAAAAGCACCCGTAGAAAGGCGGATGCCCAAATGGTGCACGGGATCCAGCATCTTCAAGGCACTTTGAGTAGCAGACTGATAAACAACGGCCCCATAATCTAAGCGGGTGCGAATGAGGCTTCTATAGAGGTTCATGAGGCATTGCCTATCACTGCCCCAAGTAGTACGTGACAACACTTTTAAAACATTCATGGCTTTTAAACATTTTGTTTTTAAATACTTGATGTACGGCACGAAGGTCAACTTGTTGTCCAAGATTAGGCCTAAGAATTTATGCTCGGCTTTGACGGACAGACGTTGACGGTTCAGTTTAATGTCGAGTTCTGAGTGCATGCCTCTCTTTCGGGAGAACAAGACACACGTGCTTTTTTGTGGGTTCAGTCGGAATCCGTTTTCCTCTGCCCATTTGGAGAGCTTGTTTAAACCTAACTGAACCTGCCGCTCACACAATGCCAGATTGCAAGACCTAAAGCCAAGTTGGACGTCATCGACATATGTGCAATAAAACATATTGCGAGGGATGGTCAAGCGCAAGGAATTCATTTTTATGAGAAAAAGTGTGCAGCTAAGTACACCACCTTGTGGCACGCCTGTTTCCTGAACAAATGTTTGGGATAGAACCGGGCCCACTCGGACACGGAAAGTCCGGTTTGACAGGTAACTTTTGATTATGTGAAACATTCTTCCGCGCACGCCAAGGTGGGAAAGGTCTCTTAGAATTCCGAAACGCCATGTTGTATCATAAGCCTTTTCGATATCGAGGAACACAGAGAGAAAATATTGTTTATGGACGAAGGCGTCTCTGATCTGTGCCTCGATACGAACAAGGTGGTCTGTGGTGGATCTACCTTCTCGAAACCCGCACTGAAATGGGTCGAGCAAATTATTTGTTTCAAGGTAATGTACAAGTCGGCAGTTTATCATTTTTTCGAAGACTTTGCACAAGCAGCTTGTAAGTGCTATAGGCCTATAACTCGAGGGTAAAGAAGGGTCTTTGCCCTCTTTCAAAATGGGAATAATAATAGCCTCTTTCCAGGAGGTAGGGATAGCGCCAGAAAACCAGGTAGCATTGTACAAACAAAGTAAGGTTTTTCGTGTTTCGATTGGTAGGTTTTTTAACATTTCATACACCACACGGTCAGAACCTGGGGCAGAAGTACTGCAGGAGTTAAGAGACATTTGCAGCTCAGCTAGACTGAAAGCTTGGTTATATGCCTCGGATCTAGTGCATTTGTGTTCAAGTTTCTGCTTTTCTATTCTTGTTCTGTATTTTTGGAAAGTGTCAGTATAGTGGGATGAGCTGGACACCTGTTCGAAGTGTGCACCGAGGAAGTTTGCCTGATCTTCCAAGGTATCACCCTGAGTGTCCACGAGTGGAAGTGTGTGTACTTGTTTTCCTGCTATCCTACCGACCATGTTCCAGACTTTAGCCTCCTGTGTGTATGAATTGATCCCTGACAAAAACTTCTGCCAGCTTTCTCTTCTGGCCTGCCGACGCGTTCTCCTGCCTTGAGACTTTATTTTCTTGAAGGTGTCAAGATTTTCGGCTGTCGGTGAGTTCCGAAGCAGCCTCCAAGCTCTGTTTTGCTGTTTGCGCGCGTTTCGGCATTCAGAGTTCCACCATGGCACACGCCGTTTTCCTGGGTGCCCATTTGTTTGTGGGATGCATTTTGTTGCAGCATCAATCAAAAAAGCTGTGAAGTAGTCGACAGCAACATCAATGCTTAAAGTACTTATGTCACTCCAATCTATACGAGCGATGGTATGAAACCGTTCCCAGTCGGCTCTGTTTATGAGCCATTTGGGAACACGGGGTGTACACTCAGTTGCTGTAGTTGTGCTCAAAACTACGGGAAAGTGGTCGCTTCCGTACAAATTACTGACGACTTTCCACTGAAGTAGCGGCACAAGAGATGGAGAGACTATGCTTAGGTCTATGGAGGAGTAGGTGTTATGTGCGATATTATAATAGGTTGGTTCTTTTCTATTTAGGAGACATGCGTTCGACGAGAGAAGGAATTGTTCAATCAGTCGACCTCGCGCGTCGCAACGAGAGTCTCCCCATAGCCTGCTATGCACATTGAAGTCTCCAAGGAGAACATAAGGCTCCGGAAGTTCATCAATTAAAGAGTGTAAATCACGTTTTTGCAGCTGATAGCTAGGAGGGATGTAAATAGTGCAGATTGTGATTAGTTTATCAAAAATAACCGCTCGAACAGCCACTGCCTCAAGGGATGTTTGGAGTTGTAAGTGTGTGCATGCAATTCCTTGATTCACTATGATGGCAACACCTCCAGATGATGTCATGGCATCATCACGGTCCTTTCGAAAAACAACGTATTTGCAAAGAAAATTTGTGTGTTTTGAATTAAGGTGTGTTTCTTGTACACACAGCACTTTTGGTGAGTGTTCGTGTCCCAGGCGAAAATTTGAAGTGGGATTTCAAGTGGTTCCACTTGCTGCCAAGTGGTCTTTAAAGTGGTTCCACTTGCTGTCAAGTGGTCTCTCAAGTGGTCCCACTTGCTGTCAAGTGGTCTCTCAAGTGGTCCCACTTGCTGTCAAGTGGTCTCTCAAGTGGTCCCACTTGCTGCCAAGTGGTCCTTTAAGTGGCCCCACTTGCTGCCAAGTGGTCTCTCAAGTGGTCCCACTTGCTGTCAAGTGGTCTCTCAAGTGGTACCACTTGCTGCCAAGTGGTCCCTTAAATGGCCCCACTTGCTGTCAAGTGGTCTCTCAAGAGGTCCCACTTGCTGCCAAGTGGTGCCACTTCAGAGCAAGTGGATTCCATTGACAGACCACAAGAGAGACCACTTGCTGTCAAATGGTCCCTCTTGCTTTGAGCGGAGACACAACAGGTTCCATTGCCATAAAGTTCCCTAAAGCCTTGAAACAATATTTTCTTTCTTTGTTACAGACACAGTAAATTATGGAAATGTTGTTAGTATGGTTCAAGGTAGTGAATTTTATACTTATTTGGTTACTGCTCTTTCTATGCAATTACTGACACGCGATAGTGTGTATTATTAGGTAACATATGGCCATATCTCTATGTTCTCATAGGGTACGTATTTTACAGGTCACCTATAGTCATCTTATTGCTTACTGATTCAAATGTATAGATTTTTGTACGACATAGTTTCTTGATCAATGGCACTGTATCTTCTCATTGCATCTGTATGTAGCCCGTATACTTTGTTCTTTGGTACTGTAATGTATATTCCTTGTTGGTTGAATTGATTTACTATGGATTTTCAAATAATCTTGAATATTTTGTATACTGGAAAATTACCACAGTTTTTTCTTTTCTCTTCTCGCTGCTTTGCTAGGAAATCTTTATATGTATTCTTTATTTGGACCTTCCACTAGCCTTTGGCTATAGGTCCAACAAGTGTTTGTTATCTGTACATAGAATATGTACATAGAATATGAAAATAAACATTCAAACATTCAAAGTTGTCTCACAAGTAGTCCTGCTTCCTTGCTACTTATAGTGTAATGTGCTGAATTGATTCTTCATGCATTCAAGTTTCACTTGCTATGAAACAGCTTCTAATAAGTGATATGTCTCACAAGTTTTCAAGTGAATATTAAGACAGTACTACTAGTTTGTACCATAACAGGTTCCACTTTGTGCCAAGCAGTTTAATATTTGGTTCAGTTATGCTTCTATAATTAAGGAAAAGGAACAAACGTAAAAAGGGACAGACGTAAATAAATACATACACAATTTACCCAAGTAATAGCATAAATATATGTGAAATTGGTACTTATGAGGCTTTAAGCCTAGTACTCCATTAAGCAAAATAATAAACAGTTGAACTTATGTCTACACATAAGTGACAACCTTCATAGGGACCAACAACTGCCCAGAACATGAAATGAGGTTACTGCACGAATGGAAAGAATGATCCTCATAGTGACTCAAACCAACCCTGTTTTTCTCATGAGAAGTGAATTTATGCCTTTATTTCGTTAATAAAGATTGCAAAAAATGACCTGTAGCACATCCGGTAGCAAAAACTTAAAATTATTCGATGTGCCCTGTCACATGAAAGTTGATTAGTGTATGCGGTCAGAAATTTAGGGGATGTTATTAGGAAAAGGAAAGTTAGGGGATGTTATTAAAAGTAGCTGTAGTGTAAATGTGAAGAAAGAAAAGTGGATTTAACAGAGCATTGTGCTACACATTCTGAAAAAATTGCCAAAATGAGGTTTCTCAGAAATTCAGACTGTCACTTTAAGCAAATGTACCACTTTCAGCTAAGCAAGTTGCCAGAACGGCCAACTCTAATAAAGTCAGAGTAAAAATAGAGATTAGGTAAAATACAATGCTTCGATAGAAATACAGTGCTTTAAGACAAGAAAATATCAACATTGAGGGAATGAATAAAATTGTAACAATAATGGTTTCTGAAGCAGCACTTGAAGTTGGAGGTAAAGCACTAAGGCAAGAACTGAAAGCTCAAAAACCACAAATGATTGAAAAAGCAAAGAGAAGCACGTGACATGACCAACTCAAGATCTGAAAAAAAAAAAAAACACTGGTTGAGCTGACGAGGTTGATCGATAAAAAGGAAGTCAGACAGATGTGTGAGGAACTACAACTTGAATGTCGTAGAGACAGCTGTAAAAGAAGTTCACAGCATCGAAACAGCTAAAAAAAGAGGTTTAGGAAAGACTAACAGTGAGCTAACAGTGAACAGTGAGAAAATGTGGACTCTACAGAATAAGCAGCAAAAGTAACATGGATAAAATTTAGATGATTGGGAGTGAACATAAGATAGAATGAGAATCATCACTGTTTCACTAAAATGATCCATAGCGATTGCACAACTCCGCAAAAAACATTGTCCCATTCAAATTAAGGTATATGCATGGACGAAGAGACCTTGAAATTGAATGAATAGCTTTTGAAGCACATTTGCGTGCTACTTTTAGGTGGCTTACTCCTTCAAAACTCTTCACTTGGTAATTGTGAGAGACAATGAAAATCTCAGAGCTTCCATCGACTTTACAGACATTGAATATATTCTCTATTTTCACATAGTCATCTCCTAATTTCCCTGCAGTTGAGTCTCTTTTTCTTGACCCTGGATTGTAATTATCAGTATGCATGATGCATCCATTCACACAGATGCGACTATGCTCTTCAATCCTTTGCACACCAGTGATTTTGCCATTTACGAATTCCATTAGGTCATGTGAAGGCACCTGTGGTTTTCCAAGCAGTTTTACTCCCATGCACTTTTTTTTTGTGTGCAAACAAAGTTCCTTAACTTCTTCTGATGCCATAGATAGAAGCTGATTAAAATTGCTCATTAGAAGAATTCGTGACAAGATTTGAAAAGGGATACCGTTTGATGAAGACACAAGTCTTACTAGGTTACCCATGTTGCTTTCGAATTCGAAGCATGAGATAGCCCAAAGTGGTCCATGCAGTAGCACACTCTTTGGCAAATGCAGCAGTGTGTGCATATTAGAAGTCATCTGTGCTTTCTCATAATTACATTCGGTCATGACAACAAACTTTGTTATTTCTAATGTACAGTCGTCAATTTCTTGTGATGTCACATGACTCTTTAACAGGGTATACACTGAAGACACCAGGAGAGCAAAGTGCTCCAGAAACTGAGCTGGCAGGATGCCTTTCAGACATGGAAGGCTGTAGAAGAGGAGCCAAGACTCCCACTCAGATGCCTTCCAATACTTTCGAAGCTTAAGAGATCTCGGTGTTCTATTAAAGCACACTGGAGGTCTCTGGCTTAGGAGACGCTCATCTGCTTCCCTTAATGTCCGAGGAGACCCAATATAACATGCCCTTCCTGTGTCTGAAAACCACAGTTCTGTGACTTGGCGTACAACTCCAAGCAACACAGCATGCATGTAATCAGGGCGAAAGCTCCAGACAATGTCAAATCCAGGAACGTTGAGGAGAGGTGATGGCCCCTTCACCCCTTTGATAGAGCGCTTCATTTTCGCTGCCATTTGCATGTCAGTCAACATGCTAGCTGCAGTCCTGTCTTCAAAAGTTGAACCAACAGGGTACTTCACACATCCTGCAGAAGTTAAGACGAGACTTATGTAGCTTTGGCAGAACACAAATAACAGGTGACACTCATAAACACATATAACCAGCAAAAAGGTAGATATTATTATACCTTCAATGAATTCTCCAGGATGTAGGCACCAGGAACAGCCATAATAGCCATTGAACTGTAGGACGTTCTGCATGGAAGCCCGGGCTGGTGCATCAGCAACAGCAGTTATGCAGTACACCTAGAAAGTTCGAGAAGGCTGTCATTTGCATTCCTAGCACTACATCTATGTAACTGCGTGAGTAAAACAAAACTGAATAGGTGCAATATTTTAAGGAGACACAGGATACCTTTGAATGCACTTGTCGACCATTCACATTCCAGCAGATTCCTTCAGTAGAGAGTTCGTTCATTTGTTCGGCGAATGCCTCGAGAACTAATGTCATGTCTGGATGTTTGGTACCATACCACAAGAGCGCACAAATGATGTTGCTCCACCGTCTGTGTGGTGGAAGCTCATTCACAGTCAGATGTACAGGCCAAATGGAGTAGTTAGTTGATTTAAATACAGGGCTTCCATCTGCACTGACAGTTAATGTGATGTCATCTTTCTGGCAACCAAGCTTTTTTCGCTGGGTCAGATAGAAGGCACCATCAGTCACATCTGACACACTAGCATTTTCTGTGTCTTTTTTTTCATTTAATGATTTGTAAAGGTCTTCTCTCAAACCATCATCAGCGAGCACGGATGAAATTTGCTTTTTTAATGGCAAGCCAACAAAAAAGGAGCCATCTGCTGTCAACTTCCGGCCGGTGTAGCCCTTTCCACAGCACATACCAGTCAGACTATTGCGTTCACTTAAGCTACCACCTGTCTTGGCCAGCAGCCGATTGCAAAACGGGCAGTAAAAGTAGAACTTCATATCTTGTGGTGAAGTTGCAGTGAACTTTCTGAACAGGTACTTGCTGTTTGGAAGCAGATTCGTTCCTAAAATATTATTACATAATTTTAACAGGTCTTCAATGGCAGTCCACGACAAACCATGCTTAATTGCGAAGTCCATTACAAGCACGAGGGCATCCCCTACAGACAAGGTGTTTGCGTTGCCAAGCGGGCGCGCAAACTCCAACCGAAAGAAGTTGGAGCTTGGCAGAGCATCAGACGGCTCCGTCGCATTTGAGAGTTGATCTGACAATTCATCGTCGGTGTCGCAGTCGCCAGCCGACTCTTCTCCTACGATGTTGTTTTCTCGTCCAATGTCCTCGACTGACACGGATGCTTCATCATCGTCCGAGGATTCAGACGCACTTGTGACCACATGTTCTGAACCGACGTCCATAGCAGGCGGTGTTGAACGCGCGGTAGCATTCTTTCTTACTTCATAATGCGTAGATTTCGGCAAACGATCATTCCACGCATCGGGTTCTAGATATCGCTTGCGGTTATTTTTACTCGTGCTCATCACGCCTGTCACAGCTTGCTTCTGATGGGCACGCTAAAGTGGTCCAAAGAGGTTCAAATGAAGAACGAATAATAAGACAGTTAATAGGCAATCAAACGTTGTTTACGACGTCGACGCACATGTGACAAAAGACGTCTGACATTCACATGCTTCATGGCATGGCTTGGCGCGGCTTGACTGTACAAACAGTTGAGACTGGCTTACCATCAGAGTTATTCAATCCTGGCTTACTGACTTCTTCAAATATCAAAGTAGTTATTATAAATGCTTACAAGATACTGTTTTATGTGTTTTGTTTATTTGAGTAAAATAATGGCAATTGATATTTTGACCAACGCCTGTTGTTTTGACGTACAAAACGTTTATTTAGCGGCCGAGTTATTGGCTTCGTTTTTAGCCAAGCCATGGCCGAAGCATAGAACCACTGTACACCTGCCTATAGTGTACTAATCTGGTACACTATACACCTGCCCGTGCCCTGTGACCGTGCATGCCTTCGTCCGTTGTTACTGTCGTTGTGTGTAGTCAGTGTAGTGCTAACGACTCAGGCACGTTTTTCTCGTGGTGCACAGCCATAACACGGCGTACGTGTGAGCAATATGTACGCATTAGTGCGGTTTTTAAATAGCTTTGATCAGAAAGAGTACGTAGTACCCGTCCACAATATCAAGGGCTTCCACCCGGTAAACAAGGACGATTTTAACAAAACCAAAGTGTATACCACACTCTGGATCGACGAAGACCCGGATATTACAGGATCGTACACCTGTAGAATCCTGCTGCTGGCAGGTAAGTAAATGAAGCTAGCAATTTATTGCGGTTTGACACCATAAGTAGCGTCATGCCAAACGCATCGCACATATCACATTGTTTGATATATCACATGAGCAATCGAGGAGCATATGCTCCCACTTGCTTATAGTCGTGTGGTCTACAAATAATGCTATTCGTAATTGTTATGCTTCTCTGCTTGAGGGATTACTGTTGGGAGTCATCATATTTGCTAAACAGCTTTTGCCGGCCGCACGGTATTAACCAACACATATATACCATGCAGAAATTTCGATGCTCTAGCTTGTTGCCTTTGTGTTAAATGTAATACCTATGCTGAACAAATTTGCTTTTCTCAGTGGTGCAGAACTGATGTTAAGCACACACTAAAGAAGTAGAAATAATCTTCATCTGGCCTGCTTGCGCTGCCTTTCTTGAAAACGCGGCACTGCCCTCTTTCCTGCCAGTAACGATATACGTCACGCTGACAACGCGCGCCGTTCGTGACCGTAGAGTGCTGGGCGCGCGGCGATAATGCAACAAGAATGACGCAAGACGACAATTATTGTTGTGGGACAAAAAGGAGCCCACTTTACTCTTACCTTTCTTTGAGTGTATGTGTGTGTGCCCATGTTAAACATCGCCTGCAGCTTTTCCAATCTAATATTGACGCATTTTGACTTTATATTTGTGCATAACAGACTCGGAAGAAGAGTTGCATAAGCAAAGAAGCAACAAGCGTCTTCCGCGGCCTGTAATAAATGCTTCAGACATTGAGCATGAAGAAGAGCTTATCGACCTCGACTTACAGCAGCCAGCAGCAAACAGCACACTGACTGCAAAAGAGGTACTACACTAAGTGCTCTAAACGTTTGCCATGTTTCAGTCGAACATTGCTTATTTGTTTTCATTTCTTTCTGCAGGCACACAAAAAACTCAAACAAAGTCAGGCAGCATCCAAAAGCGCTGCTTATGAGAGCATACTGAGTCAGCATGCCTCAAGTGCGCTAGAAAAAAATAAAGCTGCCCGAGAGTCTCAAGTAAGCATTAAAATGTACACTTCTCGAATTTATTCAATCTTTTTCAACTCCTTACTATTCGTTGTACTCAGTCATCTTCAAAAAGGCACGAGATCACCGGCCATAACCAGAAAAAATTGAAGAAATATACTTGGCAGGAGCCTTACGAAAAAGCGCTGAGGGAGCGGAATGAACTGAGACAGACAGTTGCTGCCATGAATGAAAGATTGGACAGTATGGATTGCAAGCTTTCAATGAGTAAGTGTACCGCAGTTTGTTAGATTGCTATATCTTTGTTGTCAAATGTGGCTTTGGTAGAATCTAAAAGGTTTCAGTGGTGTGTGTTACCTGAATTTCCACAGAGTATCGTGAAATGTGACGTCAAAAAGGTCATTACCGGACAGGTTTAGCTGATGTCAAAGTGCAAGATAATGTATGTTGCTGTATAAATATATGTCAGGAGCAGATAACGCAATATTAACTGAATAATTTGTCAAACAAATCAGTGTCTTCCTAGCTTTTGTTTACTTTGATTTATATAACTTTTTTTTTGACACCGCACACCCATAAACATGAACGGTTTGTAATTAAATCTACACAGTGATACAACTCGCCTTGAGTATAGCCATTTAAATTCAGTTATGAAACAGCCCTTGCTTGCACGGTAAAGTTTAGGCCGAGTTACATAATATTTATTTTGCCATGTGCAGCGATGTATTGATGATTTGAAAGATAAGTACCAATTTTCTTTGCACGTCCGCAATTATGTGTTTAAGTAGTGTAGGTATCATTTGCGACAAACTGCATTGTCATGGTTTTGTTCAGTGTAGAATGCAACCTGTCACAGTGGTCTAGTGGATAAGGCACTCTGCCGCTCACCCGCAGGTCACGGGATTGAATCTCAGCCTTGGGGGCCGCATTTTTCATGGAGGCGAAAATGATTGAAGCATGTTTGCTTAGATAGGTGCACATTAAAGAACCCCAGGTGGTCTAAATTACCTGAGCCCTCCACTACGGCGGTCCTCATAATCATATAGTGGTTTGGGGATGTTAGACCCCAACAACTAATTATTTCAGGCTTTCTTCTAGCCCTGTACATCTGATGAAATGATTATGTCGAATGGGTCATTAACACTAATTTATCCAAATGCACACTTTTCTCAGATTGTTGTGGCATGTACTATCAGCATCGAATGAAATGCAAACTGTGCAAAGCATGAGCAGTGGCACAGTGCGTGCTGCCCTGTCATCACTATGGAAATGCACAGTGCTACCAAACTGGAGCATTGCGCATCTGTCAACGGTGCTGACTGGATGACTATCATTTCTAATGCTTTCCACTGTTCACTTTTAATTTGAAGCTGATAGTGCAACACCTTACTTTATAGGCTTTTATATTGATTCATAGTATTACTGGCAAATCTTTATAATTTTTTTTTATCTTTTCAGTTGTAGAAATGCTACAAGGGGGAAATGTCTGGCAGCCTCGAGAGACACTTACTAGCAAAAGTGCCTCGCAGCTTCGAGGAACACTGGCAAGCGAAAGTGCCCCGCCTCCTAAGAAAGCACAGCAGACACAGCAGTCCCCTGCAGGTGAAGTATGCTCACCTGCATGAATGTTAATGTTATGAAACTTTCTTGCTGGTCAAAAAGCTAAACCTTCAGCCTTTTCACTAGATAATAAAGAGTTGTATCTTGATAACAGCCTCAGTAAATTGTTTTGCTTCTACTTTTTCTCTACTGTGTACAGATTTTCCGGAGACTGAGCGCAGAGAAGTTCAAGCTGAGAAATCACACCCAGCTCCCACAGCAACGTCGCTGGCATCATGTGTCGACACATCTACAGGAAGCCTGCAGAGCCAATGCAAGCCTTCTGGAGAGCCACTGCCCACAGGTAGAAGCTCAAAAGCTTTGAATATCATTGTGTCAAGGCTATCATTTTGATGTAATTCTCAACTTCACTTATTATTTTTCATCGGCAGCTGACTCAAAGGCCACCGATGTTCCATTCACAGAAATTGGTGGTGGCAAGGTAAGTGGATCGCTGTGCTCTCTTCATTTCTTTTCTAATCAGCTTGCTTTGACTTGCAGTATCATGTGAAAAATGGTCTAGTCATCGGGAGCCAGCAAGCCGAGAAAATATTGGGCCACAAGAAACCTTCCCTTGTGGTAAAGGACATGGCCCAAGCCATATGGGGCCGTGAAGGATTGGCAGAACGCAGCTATGGGGGGAAGCTAGCCCCCAAGGATTACAAAAATCCTACTGCGGTAGTGCGGAAACAGCTGAGCCCAGACAAGGTTGCTTTGATTATTGGTAAGGGTGTGGTAGATTTGTGCTGTAAATAATTATGCGACTCCCATGCCTGTTTTAATTTCTGTCTTTTTTTTTTTGCAGACACTGTGACACATTGGGGCTCGTGCAAGGGTGTTCCTGTTAAAGAAACAGTGGATAACTTGTCGACAATTTTGTCGCAGAAAATACAGGACATCCGGCGCAACAAGAAGAAAGAAAACTAAATGCTTGAAGTATACCACTCATGTAAAGTAATAAATTATTAAAACTAATATCTGTTTACAGTTTTCACTGAAGTGCTCAAGCGGTTCCTGTGACCACTTGACAAGTAGATATAGACAGGTGGTCCCACTTGCCAAGTGGGACCGCTTGAAGTGGATTATTTAACCGGGATTTGAAGTGGAACCACTTGCCAAGTGGAACCACTTGAAGTGGAACCTGGATTTGAAGTGGAACCACTTGACAAGTGGAACCATTTGAAGTGGTTCCACTTGTCAAGTGGTTCCACTTCAAATCCAGGTTCAATAATCCACTTCAAGTGGTTCCACTTGGAAAAGATTTTTGCCTGGGGTAGGAGTTCTTGGATGTCGTCAAGGTTTCTGAGAAGGCCCCTGACGTTCCACTGTATAATTTTAGTGTTCATGGTGAATGTAAAATAATGCTGTGTGTACGAAAAGCGAGTGGCTGTTTAGACGGGGAGTTTGAGTTCACTTAACAGGGCCGTCACCAGGCCCTGTTATTTGCTTTTTTGTTTTCTTGGCGCGCTCCAAGTCTCTCTCCCTCATTGTTCATGCTGTACCTGCAAGGATTAGAGGCCAAACTAGAGAGGAGTGGACTTGGCTTCAACCTATCTTTTGTTAAGGAAGGGGATTGCGTTGAACAGTCGTTACCAGGACTCACGCACGCAGACGATACCGTATTAGCGGCTGACAAAAAGGAGGGTTTGCATTGGCCTGATAAGTATCTGCGGTGAAAAGGCAAATAGGTCATGTTTAATAACAAAAGGTCCGCAGTCATGATATTTAAAGATATTGGCAGTGAGCTTACAATAAAGGGGGTTATGCTGGAGGTAGATAAGTTCGGTTATCTCAGTGTACATAAGCAGAAACTAAAGGTAGCAGGATCGCAGCTGTGATGGAACATAGAGCACTGTGGAATTACAACAGGTCAAAGTGGTGAGAATGATTCGGTGAGGGGTGACGGTTCCAGGCTTGACTTTGGCAATGTGGTTTTGTGTATGAGGTGAGAGGTTCAAACAAGGCTGAAAATAAAACAATGCAGCCTGGCGCAAATAAAGGTTATAAATTTCCCATGTGTACAGATCTACGAAGTTTTCACGGCATCAACATTTTCGAAGGGTGATTCACGTTAGGCTCACTCAAATGCTTTCAGCACTGCGATATCGAGCAGTGAACAAACCTGTACTGGCAAGAAAATTAACTGCCTTGGGGTTGAAAGCGAGCCCGCTGCACTGACGATGGCATAGGCGAGTCACGTGATGCCGTTTACTACATCACTGCAACAGCAGCACCGGCCTCTGCAGTGGTCGCCCTCAAGGCCAATACCGAGCCATGTACCAAGGAAATGGCATGTGATGAGGAGGAGGAAACAACTGAGTACCTTGTACTAAAGGGCTTAACCCTGCAGTGCCGACATGACAACAATGGGACAAGGAATATTTTTTTGGCAGCTTTGGGGTTTAGGGATAGTGGAGGGAAAGTAGACTAAGTGCGTGAAAGCAACCAAATGGAGGCTATCTGATTGGTGGCTAAAGTCAAGACCAGAGTAAAATTTAACCCTCCGTTACGACTAAGTACAGTAGATGTTACCAGCCACGGTGAAGTGGCGTGAGCTCCTGCCCGAGCTAAAGGGTTATTATCCATCCATACATTGTTAACAGTATGTGTTCGATAGCTATGTCAGTTAATTTGCTAAGCGTTTGCACAGCTGATTATGTGTGCTACTACAGCAGGCACACGCAGGGGCTTGTTTGGGAAAATTCATTTCGCATTGTACAGAAGTGAAAATAAAATTATGCCAAGATTAGCAAAAGACCGTAGCCAACGCTGGTTGTAAAGGTATGAGATAGCACTCTGAGGAGCGAGAGATAGATATATGCGAGCTTTTCGGCTTACTTGCTTTAAGTCTTTACGAGAGTACAAGTCGTTCGGCGGCGTTCGCATGCATGATTCAAACGCCGCCGGGCATCACTTACACTGCAGATAACAGTCGCATTACCAGTCGGCTCAGTGACTACTGGCAGCTGCGGCGACAATGAAGAAGCATGCTAATAAACACCGCTGCCACACGGTGCACTGCTGATCGTGATTAGGCGCGATCGGGAAAAAGTTTGTCAACTATGATAGTTTTCCTTCGGTAGCTTGCGTAAACGAGCATATCACGACGAAGAAATTTCATCCAGATCCGGCCCAATTACGATCGAAAGTGACCGTGTGACACTGGTATAAGCCTCACCACATCGGCGTTTCCGTCTGATGGCTCACATGCGTGCGCTTCATCTCCACTCGTTTCCGCGTCCGAACTTTCGCTGCTTGTATCCGTGTTCGGCGAGTCGACATCAGTTGGGTCGGGTGACTTGATACACGCACTTTCCACGGACTTGCCAGAACAGTCGGAGTCATCGTTCACAGGAGGGTGGCTGCGGTCACAGAGCGTTTCTTCGCTTGCAACTACACTGACTAAATCAGGCGATTGAGCACTTCCATTTTGTAGTGTGGGTAGCGGTGAAGCATCCAATGAAACTGTCTTCTTCGAACGGTGCTTGGAATGCACAGGAACGTCGTGCGTTGGGTCCGAAATATATAGGTTGTATTTTCGCTTCCGTTCCATGGAAGACCAGAAAACCTTAAGGACCGAAGAGTTATCAATACGATCGTCTTCTCGCAACATTGTCAGAGAACATCTATCGTTGTCACGCTATTCTCCTGCACTGCACTCGTTCGGAACAAAGAGTTGTGAATTGGCTAGACTTGGCGCAGTGTGAGTCTGTAACCTCCATTATAAAAAACGAGTGCGGTATTATATATTTTTATATAAGTACTATTTACCATACTAAATTAAAACTAACCAAATAACACGCTTATGATTATTTTTATTACAAATACGTTTCCAAAATGTACGTGCGACAACGATTCGAAACTGCCTCTCAAACCTTTCCGATACTGTTGCTGTGACGTAGGAGTTGTTGTTTGGAGCACGTGTGGCGCACGCAGGAACGAGTGCTTGGTCTCTGCGTGTACAGCTTGTGCGTTACTACGAGTTCGGTCGTTCGGTGTGAGACTGAGGAAGAGATAGCACAACATGAGCCATATTTTAGTTAAGTGGGTGTCGTCCTCACTGTGGGATGTGTACAACGTCCGAGCGATTGTGGACACCAGCGTAAGTCTGCAGTTGCTGATGGACGCAAATGCCATTGTAAATTTACGCGGCACCGTGGTAGCGGTAAATTGGAAGGAGGGCGAGCCGGCGGCGGACGCCGAGTTGCTGGACTTCGGTAAGTAATGCCACTATTCATGAGTGCTCGCTGTAAAGTATTTTCTGTTGCCTAAAGACTGCTTAATGTAGGGTTAGAAAGGACAATGGAGCGCCGGCGAACAAGGCTGGTGCGGTTGGCGAGCACGGCTTCGCACAGTGCCGAGGAGGTGCCTCGAGAGGAGAATGCGCCGAACGAGGCGAGTTCTGTGTTGACTTTAATTGCCGTGCGGGCCAAGCACGACCAGCGCATCGAGTTGAGTTGTGTGTGTGTGTGTGTGTGCCCGACGAATACAACGCGAACTGCGCCGTCTGTCAGTCGTGTCCGCAGACAGGCATACACAGCGCTAGTTGAAATGGCTCACACAACTACCTGCGGCTTCTTGTTTGCCTTTTGGTAGAGTTTAGCGCCGGAGTGCCGAATGCACTGCACTCACATCTCACCGCTTTCAAGGAAACATTTGCTGATACCATGACACTCGTTGTGCCAAACAGTACAGAAAAATGCAGTTGCTAGAAAGACTCCACTATGTTTGAGGGAATGTAAATGTGTTGGTGCACGTCACTAAAAACATTGCGCATTTCTGTCCAAAGTAAATTGCCCCAGTTGATTCAATTGTTAAGGTGTTTATTGGACAGCAGTATTTAGTTTACAACTGTACTTTAGTGACTTACCAGGGCGAGGGGCTCGTTAAGTCCCCAAGGGCCTTGAAAAAATCTTTTTCCAATTATGGTGAGCGTACTAAATTGGCCTAAATGTTTGTTGTATGAATCAATATTTTCTGCTCTAGTTTCTGTATCACATTTTTATTAAAATATCCTTGTTTCAAATACTTACAAACAGTTCATTGTAAATCGAGACTGAAAAGGCTACATATAAAATAACTGTGTGACCTGCCAATGTTACATAATATAGTTAATAACAGTCACGATCATAAGTTTGGAGACCACGCGATCATGTGGCAGTGTGCATGCGTACGCCATCTAACGGCTCATTGCCTGCTGTCGAGAGTCTCACAGTGCACATGCTCAGCCTTTCTATCTCGCTTTCCTGCTTGCTTGCTTGCTGCACACTGGCACGTGGGCTGAATCTGGGCATTTGTGGATTTTGGCACCGGTAGTCTTGCATGATGAAGCAGCGGCGCAGCATCCTCAAACTTCTTGGTCCGATCTCTGAGCTGGTTCCGAACTACATAAAATTGAAACGTTGCAGATTGCTATCGCTGGCATAACTTTACTATGGAAAAAGTGCTAGCCACTCACTTGATGTATTTTCATGTATTTTCATGTTCATGTATTTTAACTGTGCCATGACGTCTTTCTATTAGCGCACAAACACTATCTTTGAACTTACACAGCGAAAGGTATGCAGTGGATTTTGTGTATTGCCGGTTAAGCTTCCGCAAGCATGCCACCACGAGTGCTGGTCAAGGAAAGAGCAAATAGTAGATTTATTTGTCCATGGCCTACTGCAACGCCACATCTGGAATCTGTTAAAGAGACCTCGAAGAGCAACAAGCCCATCTCTGAGAGCATGTACAGCCACATATATAAAGCACTCCCCTTAACATGAACGATGAAATGTTGCCTGCTTGGCAGGCATCTCGAATCCCGTTGCTAGGAGCCATTTCCATTTATTGGGAAAGGGTCAATTTGGACCATGGCTGCTGTGCCATCAGCATTACTGGTGGCAGTAATCGCTAATTCCAATAATCAGCCTCCGCGATAGATTGCAGCAAGCAGGCCAGCTGGAAAGAATGGCCGTCTGTGTGCACTGTCATACTCTCGACAGCAGGTGACGAGCCGTTAGACGGTGCGCACTTGCAAACTGCCACACGTTCGCGTGGCCTCTATACTTGTGATCACAACTGTGATGATGATGATGTTTGATGTTTTATGGCGCAAGGGCCGATTCACGACCAAAGGTGATCACAACTGTGAGTTTTGTATGAGTTGTAAGGTATTGTAGCTTTGAAAGCTGATAATTCTGCGAAATGAGAGTTCATTTTGCTTTGTTATACGCTGTTCAAACATTTGTATTCACTTCTGTGTTTCCCAGCAGTCATATCCTTTCGTCCCTATATCCCTGCTGTTCTGGCTGTCGTGCATGCTGAATGTCTGTATATGCAACATATTTTTACTGTTGTTAGTCGCAGGTTTCCACTGTGGTTGTAATTGTGCATGCAAGGCTTTCACAATTGCACATGTAGGTTTCAGATCAAGTAGAGGAGCAGCTTATTGTGTGCTAGTCAATTTTCCATGTGGATGCTGTGGCAGTAGAGGAAGCCATGTACTCAAAAAAAGTTCCCTACTCAGGCTGGTGCTCAGTGTGCCTGCAGTGCCTCACAGCAGGTCAAAGAGCTTGAAAATGAGGTCCGGGAGCTGCGCAAGCGGCTAGAAGTTGCTGAAAACATGCTTGGTAAGCAGCCTCCAGCCTTTTTTTCTTCTTTTGTTGATCAAGCTTGAATGGCTATTGGATGGTGCAACTAATTTGTAAACTAGCTTGGCCATCTGTATTTAGGCAGTGCACAGTGTTGCCAAAACTCAGTTTTTTATAAACTTTTCCTTCATGGAACTGCCTGAGGAAATGCAAGAGGTGCCTAACCTTGCATCTAGCAAGGTGGTAAGCTGAACCAGTTCGTACATTGTAAAATGTGTAAACGCCTGCGGAAAACATGAACATTGAGAAGACAGCAATAGGACAAACTCGCATTTACAATTAGAAATGTTGAACACATCAAACACCAATGCATACCTTCTGGCACCCACCTGGTACATGTGCAAACAGCCGTTGCTAAGAAGGGGAAAACATCGCTGAATTTTTGACAGGACTTAAAGACTAGACGACCAAAGTGCTGAACTGAACTGATTTTTATTTGCCTATATGCGACAGGACACAAGGAAGGTCATCTGGGCTTCGTTGTGTCCTGTTAAAAATTTAGCCGCGTTTTCCCCTTCTTTGCAACCATAAACCAACTAGCCGAATCCTCAACCCCAACACTCTATTGATAATTGTTTGTTTGCCTATTGTGGCTCTAAGGAACGTTCACTATTTATTGGAGAGGCACGACAATGTGTCACCGACACGTCTCTTAGGTTTGTTATGTGGAACCCTTCGAAGATTTCTTATTCGTTCCTCATGTTTCCTCGCCCTTGAGTGCCTCGTTGTGAAACATATTTGTGCACCACCTTTCCCATCATAACTCTCAGCACCTACTATGGCCATGTGATGAGTGCATCCGATCGTACAGGCTGGAAAAAACACTGTACATTCAACTTTGTGCCATTAAACTTATGCATATTTTTATGGGTGAACTAGTTTCTCCCTCTAAGTTGCACTTATGCATGCTTTTATGGGTGAACTAGTTTCTCCCTCTAAGTGAAACTTTGTTTTAATCGGATACATATATAAACTGACTCTACCTTACATGTCGGATAGAGGTGACTAGGTATAGAAACACTAGATATATGAAGAACTTCTTTGGCTTTGAAAACTGAGTGGTAGTTATAATGCTACTGGCATGCCGTGTCATGCTGAAACTCATAATAAAAAGAACAAAACTAAAATTTATTTACCTTAGACATTACAAGTGGTACATCAAACTTCTGCTTTGCTATGTACAGCAACATTTTGTACGCACTGTTTTAACATTATGTTGTGAAAAGGTCGCCACTTGAGGAGCATCAAGTTGTACATTGATTACTAGTATATTCCCTTTATAACTGTGGACAGTGGTATGTGCCGCTGTTTGGATAAAGGACTCCTACTCTTGCATGTGCACTCATGACATTCTAACTAATGTTCATATGAAAGGAACAAAGATGCTTTAACACGACTTGTGTTTTGTTGCTGGACTCTGCAGTCGACAAGGCATGTCATCTCTACATTCTAATCATTTTGTTACCTTAATATCATTCTTGTTCACAAGAACACCACACCCTTTGTTCAAAGCTGCTGTAAAAGGCAGGCATGAAGGGATGGTCCACTAACTAAGACACAAAGTTATGGCACCAATAGGCTTGTTGTTTATACTGATAGCAGCACCTTAGTTCATTGTTCATCATTTACTGTAATTACACTAACAAATGTCCAAAACGTCTTTCTTTTTTTACACATTCTCACTAGGATATGTTACTGTCCATCTCAGTGTGTTTGTCAATTTGATGAATTAGAACTGGAGCACAAAAAGTTCATTATTTAGGTCACTGTTGCAAATCACATCGTTATCCTTGTAGCAGAGCAACAAAGTGCTGTTCAAAGTGCTCTAAAGGTGAAACATTCTGAATTTTCATTGCTCTTCTTCGGTAACATTCAAGATTGCTTCCACAATTTCATTTACTGCAGACCAAACCTTACTTTAATTATCACTTGTGCAAGCATTTTGATTAACGTGATTGCATTCATGTGCTCCCTTAGACTCCTATGACATGGTGAAAAAGTTGAGAAAAATCTTGAGGAAGACTGAGAAAGACCCATCTCCTGCTGTTGAAGCCGAAAGGGCGAGTATTCCTAATTTTGAAAAAAAAAAATTTTTTTGTTTTTATTTTTGTTGCTTCTGTGGCACGCTATCTTGTGCAGCACAATTGATCTCAAGATGCCATAAACGTTAACTCTGGCTATTGAAACTGTACCCAACGGGCTTGTACTGAGGCCTAAGCTTAGAATGTTCACAATGTGTGTGTTGTGCTACCAATGAAATAGGAGTTGCTGCCCCAGTCTGTCTTGTCAGTGCTCGGTTGTCGTGGTTTTTCCACATAAAACCGTGTAATGATATTTATTTTGCCCAGTATTTTTTTTTTCATCTGAACATAGCAGCATTGCTGATCATGGTACTTCAGCAGCACTTGCTGTTGGGTTAACTTGTGCATGTTTTCTATTGTTAAAGGGGTCGTGAAAAGAAAATAAAGCTGCCCGGTTGTAATTTTTTTCTGCTCCAATACGGATTAGACATGCCGATTCTGAAATATTTCGGTGTAATATTCAGTCTATAATTAATGACGCCCGTTTGAACTCGCAGTTGTCTTGGGTTCACCGGCCGCCATAAGCACTGACGTGTGACGTCATCCTAATACAGGTTGTAAACACAGCGTTAGCTTTATTTCGCTCAAAAATGATAGATTTATGGAAACCTAGAAAATAAAGAAATAACACCACTGGTTTGCACACCGAGTTGCATATTGTGCAGCTACAGCAATTGATCTGCTTGGTTCTGCTTTCAAGTACATCCGGGCCTCCGCCCTGCCCGGCTCTGTTACATGTTTTTTCTTTACATCTTGCTTTCCGTGTTGCCTTCGCTCTCTCGGTGCAGTGGTGTAGTTTTTTCTTACTGGTTGGTTGGCTCAGTCCTGGATGTGCCAACCGTGTGCATCGTCAGACAGTGTCGTACAAGTTATCGCAGTGCAAACGATGTTCGCGTTCACAAGCTTCAAACACCCGGAGTGGATCTACTAACTGCTACATTAGGATCGCATGGGCGCCTCCGGCGCGACAGTGGAAGCAGTATGATGCGGCAAACCTCGGTCAACTATGGCTGAGCAGGCGTAGTCGTCGTCATGTTTTGTCGACGACGGAGAATTCTCATTGGCTGACTTAGGATGACGTGAGAGCTCGGAAACCGAAATTGTGGTTTTATAACTATTAAATGAACTGGTATGATGAAACGAGTCGGTGTTTATTATTGAAAGGACGACCAGGATTCCGAATACACATGTAGTTGAAAATTTTCGGAAAACTTTTCACGACCCCTTTAATGATGCTAGACGAAATAAGACATTCCGAAAAGAGCATTCCTTTGTTGGTGTTTGTGTGCATGCGTGTGCTATTGTCAATACACGATCATGGTGTCTGCAATTTAAAAGCAATCCCCATGATTTTGTTTCTTTCCTTTGTGAAGTAGCTGGATATCTGTATAGGTTTTTAAAAAGCACTAGTTCATAAAATGGAATGATAGTAAATTACTCATCCAGCTACAACTAGAAAATGAAATAGGCTGGCCCTAATGAAGCAAAGGTCTGGTAAGCATGGGAGGTGAAAATAAAACAATAACAATAAATGTTAGGTCCCATAACCCCCATATAATTATGAGGGACACCGTAGTGGAGGGCTCCAGGAATTCCACTAACCGGGGGTTCTTTAACATGCACCTAAATCTAAGCACACGGGCCTCTAGCATTTTTCCACCATCGAAATGATGCCACTGCAGCCGGAATTCCATCTTGCGACATCATCTTTCTGTTTTGGTGTCTCGAAAAATGATTGCGATCACTCCTTGAGCTATTTGGTAATATGCCTGTTGAAGGAGTACTGACATGAATTTTAAATATATTGGATTTTTGCTGTAAGTAAAAGCGCTTGTGTCGAGAACTCTGAAAAGAGTATCATGGTGCCTAGAAATACATCATTACACCTTTAATACCACCACCTTAAAAAAGACAGTTTCTGTTTCGATACTGAGGTGGTGGTTTCAAACAGCAGCTGAAAAAAAAAGAAATAGTGGCCGAAAATTGTTTACCCCAGATGTTAAAATTGAAACGTCATAGTTGTTCTTTGCTATGTGGAAAGGAACTGCTCTTTTGCTCAACGGATGCTTTCTGTGGTATGCAGGTTAACATCGGTGGAAGCGTTTTGGTTGAGAAAACGCTCCTGGAGCGCCTCCATTCTCACTGCAATGGGCCTACAAAGTTCGCCAGGCATCTTCTCCGGGGTGTTTTTACTCTGGAGGAGATGCTTGGCAAATCACTCTTCGGCAAGGGCAGCAACGCCAATAAGAATGCCGAAGTAAAGGAGGCACTGGACCCAGTCAGAGTCAACGCAGTGATTGGTGAGTTACTAATGATGCCATGTAATTTTTTTTCTCATATTCTTGTTTCAGATTTCATATTTGTGTCTTGATGTTGTGTGTATGCGGGGCTGAAAGCAAAATGTGGCTCTGCCATTTTTTATCTGTTTCTTAGTTCAAATCACTATTGCCATGACTTCTGTTAGCATAACATTCACTGTATGAATTATTTTTGCTGATGGCATGTTGTAATAACACCTTCTGTAAAGGATCGCAAAATTGCAAATGCCAGGCTGAAAGTTTTGTGGGTCACGAAAGTGCTTACTAAATGCAAGATTTGACTAGCTGTTGCATCATCAATAATCCCAACTCACCCTTGTTAGGGATAAAAAGGGTGCTATTCTCGAGTTTGGGGGAAAAGCCTCGTTCAGGCTGGCAAGCTTCGATAAGTCACCTGCTGCAAGATGGTAGTGAATAAATAAGTTAGTAAAAATGACTAGTTACGTTATCATTTGTTGCACTTAACGAATTGTCCCAAGTGTTGAAATTTTGCTATCGGTAGTGTTTCAACAAGTTGATCTGATGGAAGGCAAGTCAAGTCCATGTGTCGCAACATTGGCTCTTGTGACATTCCCTTTTTTTTTTCCACCTTGTTCAGTGTGTTCTCATGATCGCTAAGATGTGCAGCTAGGTATTCCATTTATGAACGGTGTCCTGCAATGCAGGCAGTAATTAAGTATAAAATATTTTAAGTCTCTTTATGAAAAGATAGCTTCTGTGCACATTAATTTTTTTCATGGTTAAACCATGAAAACTATGAAGACCTACAATATTTTAAATCCCGGTTAAAAACAAATTGCATTTTTGTTTTTAACTGTGATTTACACTATTGTAGGTTTTACGGTGCATGTATGTGCCACCATTCATGTAGGGCAGTGCCTCCTGGTTCAGCTTGAACAGTCATAAAGTGGTCCATTCTGCACAGTATTTGCCATTTAGATAATCAATGTCAAATATTTACTTATTTACTTTACTTTACTTTAGTTATTTACTTAGTTATTTTTTTTAAAACTGTCAACCTTTTCACATTTTTTACAGGCTACACATGCAGCAAGTTTGTAACTTCTACACTGCAGCTGAAAAATAGCTTGTCACCGATGTTGGCGCGAGAGCTGAGGTGATGTGCTGCGCACACTATGTATGTACAATATATTAAAGGAATATTTGCTGAATACACTGCATCCTGCTTACTGTCATCCATGCAAATGCTAGTCCTACATACATTTGTGGGTACACAGCAGAGGCAGTGGATGGCATAACTACCAGCCAACTTTAACTGTACCGTCTTGCGGTCCTAGCTGTTATGATCTCGGGTGAAATTTCTGATCCGAGGAAAAATTTTGCAAAGAAGCAAGTTGACACAAAGTTGTCACATATTCAGCATGATATTGTCAGAATTGTGACTTAATGAAACACCTCATAGATTCAGCAGAAATAGAGTAGTTAAGAATGCACAGGAGGCTCAGTAATCAAGAACACACCAGAAGCGCAGTAACCAAGAACGCACCAGAAGCGCAGTAATCAAGAACGCACCACAAATGCAGTAACCAAGAAGTAATCAGAAACGCGGTGGCCAAATACATGCAGAAACTCATCAAGCACTCATCAAAAAAACTCATCACAATTTAATCAGGATTTCTGGTTGTTCTGTTGAGAATTGTATACAGGCATTCAGCAGACACTCAACAAAAATTTTTGTAAGAATAGGCTCCTCAGGGCATGTGAGCCAAACATAGCGCAGCACGTGAAACAGAATTTACAATTCTTAAACATCTTTAAATCGTTCGCTCTTCTCTCCCCCCAATGATGCCGTCAACCTAACCGTGCCATAAACTCAAAGTGGACGGCCACTGGCTGATATGACACCCCGTGATGGGCAATGTTACCGCGGCCGTCCCAATATGCGGCGATGTTCGCTCGTCGCGCTGCAAGTAGCTTAGCATTCCAAGAAAAAAAAAAAAGGCGACGCGCGCTGGCGAACAGGTCTGCCTAATCTTGTCTTTTTTTATACATGCTTGTGTAGTTTTCAGCCCGCTCGCTAGTACAGAAAGCACTTAAAAACGCGACCAACCCCATTAACTCTGGCCATACTTGACACTGAAAATTGTTGCGGCAGTCGATTCGTACGACAATGAACTCCTTTAAATAGCTATTAGATGACTACTTAAAAAATGTAGCAGGGTCTCTAAGTTACTGCTGTATATTTTAGTGCTCATTGAACAACACAGATAAGAGCTGCATAGTCCTAAAATCTCTCCAGGCCAATAACATCTAGGTGGGAATACCAACAGTGTAGTAGACACGCCACTTGGCAGCTTAGCGTCCTTCCTGTCCCTGTCTTTTTTTGCCTTGGTTGCTTCTGCATTCTGTTGATGCTGCTGGGGTTCCCACCAAGACTATATACCAACTTGCCCAACAAGCCATCTTAACTCAATAACTGAATACTCAACAGAGATTATTTGCTTGAGCTAATGATAATGAAGAGGCAGTTGACGAAAGCCACCTAGCTCTTTGTTGAGCTCACAATATTCATGTATAACTACCATCTGTTCGGAAACTTTGCCTGCTGCAACCGGTCTTGCACTACTGCAATGACATGCGCACACTGCAGTATCTTGAATGTGGCAACTTCAGCACCGAACATGTGCCCTACCATAAAACTTTGCTTGGTGCATATAGATTGCAACATTATGTACCATTTCACCTAGCAGGCTCTGCAAAAGCTACAAGTATTGGCCTAACCAGCGATGCTGAAAAGGGTGGTAGCTGAACTTGCCATGTGTTGTAGCAGGCTCTTGGTATAAATACCCAACTTGATGTTAATGTCACGTTCATATACTGCCCGTCTCTATGCAATTCTGCCACAAATTCTAGATGCCTCTTTTTTTTTTCTGGCTCGGGAGGGGAAGAGGGGACCGTCGCAAACAATACCAACTACAACTTATTTAACACATTGTCAAGTCAGGCAAAAAAATATTCACTAAGTTGTGGAGTCCAAAATATGTCATAACTGCTGAAGTTAAAGGTTATTGTGAGTATTAAATAATTCTTTGTTGCTTTCAGTCAACAGTCTGTACAGACAGAGTCCTTTCCTGGCGTGCACCGAGCCAAACGATTGTTCAACACTACCATCATCTTCATGATGGCATGGCAGCTGAAGCACTTCTGGGGTGCCCCAGTGAGATGTGTGACAACCACTCATATGGTGCTCGTACAATCGTACGGTGCCATGCCATTG